>NC_092725.1:80925268-81225268 GCF_047496885.1 Scyliorhinus torazame | reverse complement strand
TTTCCTTTCCATTGTGTTTACCATTTAAATAGTAGTGCTGTAATTATGCTGCTGCCCATATGGTTATAAAGACAGTCCTGAATTTCCAGTGCAAATTATTGTCAATGTTACCAGGAATCCTGCATGTAAAATGAAATCAGTACTGCTCTACTTTCAACAACAGGGATTATGCAATACCTCTAAGCCTATAAGACCATATTAGTCAGCTTTGGTTGTCAACATATCCTGCAAGAGCCGAGAATAGAAACACAGACCATGAACAAAACAGAAAGATCTAGAAGCCAGTTTTGCTGGAACTTGTCAAGAGTTAATGAGCTAAAGTTTTATTGCTTTTAATAACAATGTAAATTCATTATACTTTCAGGCTCTAATTTAGTGCACTATGAAGATCCTGGGACAATTATAAAAGGAAAACTATGCAGTCAAACAAATCTAATGAAGTGAAACTTGGGGTGCGATTCTCCGGCCTAGTTACGCTCTCGCTCAAGCAAAACTAAGCTGGTGAATAGCGGGAGAGGCCAAAAATTAGAACCGCCCCAGGTGCCAAACAGTTTACGATGCCCGCTCCCGTAAGTGCAATGGGGAATCACGCCATAGCATGGCGAGAAACCAATTATCACCACTTCAGCTCTATTTCCATACAATTAACGGGAGCCACCATATCCAATGGCCTCCTGTCATTATTCGGCCTCCCCAGCAAGTCACACTGGTGCCGATTAGTACTCCTTTTTAAAAACATGAACCTGATGAAGAGCTTCTGTGGGGAGCTGAGGAAGTGACAAGAGGATGGGGGGAGGTGCTGGGGGGGCAACCGCTCGCAACACCACTGTGTGTACCCGTTCAGGGGGCAACCCTTGTCCCTGCCCGCCTGGCCCAATGACCATCTGCACCATCGTATCGACACCCTCGGCAATGCTCCTCAGTGCAAAGTCTACAGCGCCTCAGCAATGCCCACCTGCGACTGGGACAAGCTCCGCAGAACCTCAGCCATGCCCATCTGACAGCGGAACATGTCCCGCAGAACCTCATCAAGGTTAACCTATTACCTGGGTGACATCCCCCAGTGAGGAGGATATTCTGTCAAAACCCACTGCCATGGTACTGACGTCGTGCACCAGGCTCTCCACTGCAGTCGCCTCCCTACCAGTGTTAGCCTCGGTGCCACACATTGCCAGTGCCATCTCCTGCACCCGAGCTCTGGCCCTCCTCCAATCGACTATAGATCTGCTGGAGTGTCGCTGACATCTCCCTCTGAACGTCCCAGCCACTCCCTAACATCTCCAACAGCTCCGGGTAACCCTGTTCCACAGGCTCAGCATCAGGCTGGGACCCAGCTGGGCCCTGAGATCCAGCAGATCTCCGATTGCTGTCTCGCCTGGGGATTCCTGCCTCCACCTGATGTACATCAGCAGCAGTGTGGTGCTCCCCAGATTGTACCCCCAAAGCCTGTCCACTAACATATCCCTCCGAGGTGTTCTCCTGGGAGGCTGTGCTGGCGCCATCGGCTGGAGGACCTGCGGGAGAATGGACATGTGGTCAGTGGGAGGGAGGGGTCAGTCAGTAAGCCAATCACTACTCACGTTTTACAGTTCCTCTGGGTGGAGCCCGGTGGTTCCTAACCTCTACGGCGCCACCAGCCTCCGCGTTGGTGACTGTTCGGTCCTCGGCCACCCCACTCACTTCCAGGCCGGCTCCTCCAGGTGGTGAGGATTCTTAGGTCTGGCACACTACCACTAGCCTGTGCCCTCTCCCGGGGATTATGGGAGACCTTTTCCTGATGAGACTTAAGATGGCATTGTTAGCCACATGCACGGTTCTTAGTGGTGGGAGGAGTGTGTGTGTGAAAGGAGGGTTGGGAGGGATTGAAGTGGGGGGGGGTGGTGGGAGGGTTCGGAGTCGCATGCAGAGTTGGGGGGTGGATTCTCCCGTGGGGGCGGACACGTCTCGCGGGGGGTGGGGGTATTGGTGTCTACTCACTCGTGCTGCCCGGTGTAGGTCATTGACCTTTTCTCAGTACTGGAGGCCAGTCCTCCTGGTCACACTCCCTACTCCACCTCATCCTAGGTAGCACTGTGTGGGGGTGGTCCGGGGCACGCAAACTGGCCAAAGGGGGGCACTATTTTGCGGGCCTGGTCCGCGAGTGGCCTCCGCCATGTAGCATGGCATGGCCGCTGCAGGCTGCCGCCATGCGCATGGGCGGCCGCGGATCCAGCAATTCTCCGGGCCATATCGGCAGCTAGAGCCGGGTGCTCTATGCTGTCGGCATGCGAGCCCCCAGCCAAATGGGGAATCGGTGGTCGTTTTACACCATTTTTTCCCCATCCCCACGCCGGCGTGGGGACATAGCTGCAGAATCAGAGAACCCAGCCCCTTGGTTGGTTGGTTACACCCTTCTCTGGATTCTCCACTGCGAGTCCGCCCCAAGCCTCCCAAATCTCCCATTCACTGCAGCGGGACCAGCAAATCCCACTGCTGTGAGCAGACGGAGCATCCCACCCACCTATTGTATCTGGCTGCTTGAGCCAACTTGCAGTCATTTAAATTATTTTTTGCCAATTATGGCTGTAAGGTTATGAAAATCATAAAAAAGGAAGACCCAGAGGAACTGGAGGATTTTACGCAGATAGAAGTGTGATAGTGGATTCACCGTTTTGGAGGTTAAGTGCCGACGCCGCTGTGGAAAGGGTGCTGTTTAACAACGGCAAAATCGGCACCAAACCCTCACCGGTCCTCTGACCAGTGTGGGGCTAGCAGCTGCGCCGAGTAAAACCCCCGGCTCCCATGATATAAACGCCAGGAGAATGGCCGGGTCCGTGGCCACGCATGCGCACGGCGATGACCTGCAGTTGTTGCGTCGTAAAACATGGCACCGGCCGTGTGCAGACCTGACCTGCCAAATAGTGCCACCCTGGTCACCCCTTGGCCACCCTCCACAAGTCCCTCCAACCCTCACTGAAGCCCCCTGGCCAGCAGCACGGCTCCCGCCCGACTGTGGCACCGCTGGACACAGTCTGCAGCCACCACGCTGGGTCCCCAACCGCTGAGACCACACGTGTCCTGCGCGGTCAGGAACTCAGCCCATTGGGGGAGGGCCTTCTGATGACGCGACAACACCGTTCCAATGAAATCGGCATCGGAGAATGGTGAATCCTGCCCAGTGTTTTTCGTGGCTCTGGACAAGGGGTGGAGGAAGTTGCACATTAAAATACAACTGGTTTGTTTCCAGCATAACTTTTTCCAAGTGATAGCAAACAGTCAGGTACATAAGTGATTTGGCCTGAGGAACTGGAGATAGCGTGTAAAAATCAAGGGCAGAGTTTTACAGTCCCGGTCAATGGGTCTGTGGAGGAGAGCCGTAAATTCCCCAGGTGGCATTCCTGTTGCCCTCCCACCCACCCCCAACCAGCCCGCAAATTTTTCATGGGGTAGGCAAGACCTAGGCTGATTCTCCTACCCTCACCTCAATTGAGGCCCTTAAATAACCAATTTTTGGCCTTATCAGGGCTGCTTTCCACCCGGTCTCAATTTTGAGATTGGCAGAAGATGGTTGGGGGAGGGGAGGAAGCCTGCAAGTCAACCTGCTTGGGCCTTGGGGAAGCGTGGGGGGAGGGGGGGGCACGTCCTCCAATGACTCCCTTCCAGATTGGGCACCCCCCACCAAGGGGTGATCCCATGGGTACTTCCTTCCCTCTCACTTTTCTATTTAGACTTCCAGACACCGCTCTCTCCACACACTCTAGGCCTTGCCCCCTCTCTGCTGTAATACCCCCTTGGATTTGTCCCGAATTCTGGGGACTGGATTTTATGGGGTCCTCCTATTGCTAATCGCTGGAGTTTGGATTTTCATCCCTCAGGGAGAGGAGGTTTTGCCTCAGAGAGCTACTGACCAATCAGATGGCTGGCAGCGTTATAGTGCCAGTAATACCAGGTGTCATGGTGGCCACCGCTGGAAATATAGGCTCTCCCCAATGGAGAGCCAAACACAAAGGTAAATTTGGGGTGATTTTCTGGGGTCAGGAGGGTGAGAGGGGTAGGGCACTGTGTTTGAGAGGCCAAGGAGGTAGAGTAAAGGGGAAGGTGTGATCCTGTGATGGGGTGGGGGTGCCTCTGATTGCCACTGGGAACCTGCAATGGCGATCTCAACCTTTGCCTGACACCAGGTATAGCTGTTGTTATATTACCATGACTGGTAATATGTTGTATCCTTTGTTTTTTCTTCCAGAATGACCCGATGTCGTGTTGACAAAGAATATACCAATCAAAAGATTGAAACAAAATTAATTTTTTATTACACTACTAATTAAATGAAGTTCACACACTCTATTGAGTTATAGATGATAAACAAATGATATTGAATCTGTACTACAGTATTTAACATTCTATCGAACTACTAACTACACTATGACTTGACCTCGTGCTATATATCTCTAATCAACTTTCACTCTCTCTCTCCATGTTCACTTCAGCTTCTCCCAGAATTCCTTTAGAGGCTGTTTTAAATACAGTGAATTAGTAACGCCCTCTAGTGTTTGATTTACACATAGATGTAATCATTAACCCTTCACTGACTATATACATATCATTACAGCTGACTCAATAAGAGACTCAATAGGTCCAAGGGCAGACTGGCAAGCTGCTCCATTCAATACAATTTCATTCAGTTAACTGCAGGTAGATAGGCAGCAAGTAGGCCATGTGCAGGATTTTGCGAGGCACTGCATTCACACACACAGGTGAGGGAGCATAAAATTCAGCCCCAGGACTTAGAATCTGGGGACCGTTTATCGCTGCAGCCATTACCACTGCTGCTACAGGCATTTTGTAGGGCACAAATGAGTCCGAACCAAGTTAGTAAAAAGAAAACTTGATTTATTGCAAAGCAATATTTGCAATATACATCAGATTCCAGCCGGGTCTGCTTTATCAATTCCATAACTGGCCGACTTTATGCAGATCTTAACCATGAATGATCTAGAGCCCCCCGCCCACTTAGCGGGGGCGCTAGTATTCAGCGAGACTCACGGGGGGACTAATTACTCCAACCCAATAGGTCTTGTGCAGGTTATAACATGACACTCCTGTGCTTTTTCTGTGCTTTTCACCGTAACTTCATTGCAGTGTTAATGTAGGCCTACTTGTGACAAAGAAGATTATTATTATTTATGGCTGAGTTCAGGCCTCCAGTTGGGGCACATGTTTCATATGCCAGTGCCTATTTTGGGCACAAAAATTAAGCTAAAGTAATTTCTGCGTCATAATATTTGATACTAAAACTTACTGAGGTTTCTTTTATGTGAAGTACATTATAGTAACTGGAGAGAAATGACATCGCCTTCATGGATCTTGTGGAATAGATGGTAGTAATGCAAGTGAGGTTTGATGTTACTCATGTTGTTCAGAAAGATGTGTTAAGTAAGTTGGTTCAACGTTGACTGCAACTGGATGCAGTGAAACTAGAAACAGGCTTCTGACACAGGAGATGGTCCAACACTGTTTCATTGAACTTCCTGATTGCTGTACATAGTCTGCTGTGAGTTGACACTCTATCAATCTAACTGATAACCTCCTACTGGCTTGACCAGACTAACTCTACCTCATGGTGATAGTGCTCACTGGCTTGTGCACTCTTACTATCTCAGTAGCTGTGTCCTGTAGAGAGAGGGAGAGTCTTAATGCCCTGTGTGCTTTATAGTAGTGGTGTCCTGTCTGGAGATTGGTTGTTATGTGTTGTGTGTGTTCATTGGTTATCCTGTGTATCAATCACTGCCTGTCTGCATCTCATTATATACGAGTGGATATTATGACACTGAAGATGTGGAGATTGTTGTGTTCTGTGACCTTGTCTTTGCAATGATTCTTACAGAACTGCTGGTGACTGAACTAGAATGATGATTAACTGGAAAGGTAACAAACAAAATACTGTACAGATTAAGTTACTATTTGAGTTTCGTGAACTCTCCTGGAACCTACCTATGTGCAACTGTCCTGTTGTACACCTTACTACCAAGTGACGAGAGTTGGATGTCACATGACCGATGTCTGATGCCACCAGCTGGTTGGAGGCCACATTGCTAACTATATACATATTATTCACAGATATATCACCACATTCCCCTTCCTTTAGAGATGTTAACATTTATATACAAAACATGACTGGTATTATTGTTTAACATATGGCATATGTACATACAGATTTAACTCTGCTTTAGTTCACATGATATGCCTGCTAAGTCTGTCCCTTGTGCACAGCTCATTGTGCACCGCCAACCGGATCACCCCGCTGATCGTCTGGGCTCGACAGCTTTTTTGAAGACTGGTTTCTGTGCTGATCTTTTGTGCCTTATCCTTTTGACGTGATGCTTTTTGAAGGCACCTGTATCCTTGCTGGCCATGCCTTCGTCACCAGCTTTTCTTGCATCCTTACGCAATACTTTTTGCTGCTGCGCCATTGTGTATTGTCTGGCGTGTTGGCCACATTGCTGACGTCTTGTTGCTTGGTGTCATCAGTGGGACTCACGGTATCCACCGCTCTCCTCCTCTTCTTTTTTTGGTTTGAGAACGATATTGTGACTGACTTTGTGACTGCTCCTCTTTTTTCTCTTGGGATTGGTAATCCCTATTTTGCCGCTGGCCTGGCCACGGGAGTAGTAATGTATGGATCGCCTGTTGAGACATCTGGGGCGGGATTCTCCCCTACCCGGCGGGGCGGGGGGTCCCGGCGGGATGGAGTGGCAGGAACCACTCCGGCGTCGGGCCGCCCCAAAGGTGCGGATTTCTCCGCACCTTTAGCGGCCTTGAGGGGCTAGGCCCGCTAAGGAGAGGTTTCCGCTTCTCCTGCCGGCGGGACAGGCATTTGGCGCCACGCCAGCCGGGGCCGAAAGGACTTCGCCGGGCGGCGGAAGTCAGCGCATGCGCGGGAGCATCAGCGGCTGCTGACGTCATCCCCGCCCATGCGCAGGGGGGGGGTGTCTCTTACGCGTCGGCCATGGTGAAGGCTGTGGCCGAGGCAGATGGAAAAGATTGCCCCCACGGCACAGGCCCACCCGCGGATCGGTGGGCCCCGATCGCGGGCCAGGCCACCGTGGGGGAACCCCCCAGGGCCAGATTGCTCCGTGCCCCCCCCCCGGACCCCGTAACCCGCCCGCGTCACCTAGTCCTGCTGGGAAGAGAGGTGGTTTGATTCTCGCCGGCGGGCGACGCATTCCAGCAGCGGGACTTCGGCCCATCGCGGGCCAGAGAATTGCCGGGGGGGGCCCGCCGACCGGCACGGCGCGATTCCCGCCCCCGCCGAATATCTGGTGCCGGATTCTCCGACTCGGTGTTGGCGTGCTTCCGTAAAACATGGGACCGGCCACTTGCGGACCTGGCCTCCTAGATAGTGCCCCCCTGTAACCTCCCTCGCCACCCCCGGACTACCCCCCACCAGTCCCCAGCCCCCGCCGACGTCCCCACCTACCAGCGGAATGGCTCCTCCCGACTGTCGCGGTGCTGGACTCAGTCTGCAGCCGCCACGCGAGGTCCCTGAATGTTGTGAGGACACACGCCCCACGCCGTCGGGGACTTGGCCCATTTGGGGCAGAACATCGGGAGAGGGCCTCAGATGATGTCCTGAGGCCGTCTCGACGGCGTGCAGTGTACTCCATGAGTACGCTGTTTTTGAGGGGCGGAGCATCGCAAAAACGGTGTCCCCCGTGTCCATCGCAAACGTAGATTCTCCGGCCGATCGACGATTTCAACGTCGGAGATCGGAGAATTCTGCCCATGAAGTTTGCATTTGATGGTCCTGTCAAACTCCAATTGTCCCTTTGTAATGATTCCAGATCAGCTGCCTCATTGCAATACTTCAAACTTCAGGGTCATCCCTCAATTCCTGCACCCAACAGAACACCAAACATTACAAATCAATCCTGGTTGTAACAGACCTGAAGTTTGCATTTGATGGTCCTGTCAAACCCAATTGTCCATTTGTAAGGATTCCAGATCAGCTGCCTCAATGCAATATGTCAAACCTCAGGGTCACCCTCAATTCAGTCAAACCTAGGAACATGTCCCAAATGTACCAAGGCCAGAATAATGCCCCATTATAACCAAAACCCAGGATTTTCCAATCCCTATTAAAGCAAAGGATTGCCCCCAAGTTCGATCACCAATATCCCATATTTGTTTCCATGCTGTGGTCATGGCCACATTCGCTGCCCTTCTCTAACTTCTGCCACTCGGCCTTGTTACACTGCTGCAGACCTATTGGTGTATCCATACTATTGTTGGTTTAGGGATTCCAGGATTTTGACAAATTGTAGTGGAGAAAATGGTGATAAATTGTCAAGCCAAAATGTTGTGTAAATTGGAGTTGATTGTGTTACTCTTAGGTGTTGCTATAGCCTTTCTCACTGCAAGCTGTGGGGTGGTAGATTATAGCATAATAAGCTATGTCCTTCCTGAAGTGAAAGGAGGTGGCGGTATTGAACTAAAACCCACTCTTCTCTCCAGTATTGCTAACTATTAGATAACTACTTGCAACTGCATGATGTTGCATCCACTTTGCTATGTATTCTCTTTCTTTAAAATGTGAAATCATAATAACCAAATAAAAGGCTAATTTCCAGTTTTCAAAGAATAATGGATGCAATTATGTAAGAGTCTCCAAATCAGCAGTAAATATCTTAATTTGTCAGTTAACCACAATGGTATTTACCATTTTCAGTCACTGCAGATCACATTATTTCTTATAAAACACATTCACTTCAGTTTCAACAGTGGAGCTGTGGCAACAGGAGATCTACCAGCGAACTGAAAATGTGGCATTTTAACTGGTAATAATATTTAAGATATCTATAATTGTTGCACATTCAATATTCACCTGATGTGTAGAGGCTTAGGATTTGTAAATGATTGTTGCCTTTTGGTTCACTGTATTTTGTTGTAATTATTGCTGATTTTTTTTTCTTCCTATCCAGAAATACAAAGATGTAGAACCCTTTATAAAGATTGAAGAGGTGGATGGCTTGGAATTGGTAATGCAGTTTGGAGAGAAGATGAAAGAGATGTTAGGAAGGAAAGTTGAGGCAGTGAAGGTAAAAAACTAATTCACTCCACTCCCACATTATCTGTATCCCTGCAGTTGTTTTCTATCCATGTGGATTTTCAAATGTTGCACAATTAAATTCAACAGGAAAATCGGGCAACCTACCAAAAAGCTCCTAAATAGTTGTTGTACCAAGTTTGGAATTTCAACCTGTCGGACTTGAATATATAATCCAGACTGTTGTTCCTAAGGATTGATGCAAAATTGTCGATGCTGCTGTCTTTTGGATGTGATGCCAAACAGTGGTTAAATTGTGAATTAAATTTCCCATGAAATTATTCACAGAGCTGGGAGTTCCCCCAGTGTTCTCTCTCAGCCATCAAGCAGACCATCCTATTTGACCACTTAACAACAGTTGCTACATTTCCAAATTATTATTTGTGACGTGCTTTAAATAATTTCTGAAATGCTTTGGAATACCCTCCTTGCACCTCGTCACCCCTCTTCCTCGCTTTCTTCCTTTAAAACAGCCCTTAATCCCTATGTCTATGACCAAGCTTTCGGTCATCTGAGCTAAGATCCCCTTACGAGGCTTGTTTTCATGTTTTGTTTGACCATGTTCCCCAGAAGCAGCTGGGAACATTATGCTAAAGGCATTGTACAAATATAAGTTGTTATTACTTCTGAGTGACCTGATAGGGCACTCAAAATGCAAATTCATTTTCTCACCTTTCAATCTTCTTCACTCTTGTTAGATTAAATTACTGTATTTATTTTAAATGTGGCATCTAAATTGTACAAAACAACATTTTAGTGGAGGGGAAGTCATAAAATAAGGGAGGTCCAAATACACAATCATTGTGCCACTTCTAAAAATCCCAGTGTTACTGTGCTTTGCTAAGAAGTATCTGCCCTTGGCTGAAGAATGTATGCAAATGACCACAAAATGGCAAGATGACCTTATCTGCCAGAAATTACAAACTTAACTCATGGTAATATGAAGCTGGTATCAGTGTAAATCAAGGTAATTGAGGCTTTTTATTGCCTCCAGTATTCCTTATTTATTTGGTATTCCTAGATCAACTTCAATTTAGGGTGTTTCCTATCTCAAACACTAATTTCCTCCCAGAAACTGTTACGAGTTCCAAGATTACAGTCTTTCTAGTGTTGTGCCTTTATTGAACTGAATGTAAGGTGGCTCCCCCTTGTGCCTCACAGCAGAGGTCACATGACTACAGCAAACCAGGTGGGACATGTAGCAATGATTGTACTTCAAAACCCAACATCCCCCTTTCATAATGAACAAAAGACACAAACACCGCCATTTCCCGAACTAACAAAAGGCAAATTTGCATGCACTAGTGTCATGTGAGAATACCTTTAAGAAATGGGTGTTTAGAAAAATACCTGTAGTGGATGTACCTTTAAGAAATGGATGTTTATCAGTGATGTCAGAGTGTGGGTGGAGCTGGGCTGTCTGTCTGCTTTTATTTTCGCTTTAGGCTGTTTGCTACAAGGTGTGTTTAGTTTTGTTTTAGATTTGGAAAAGCTGCAATCACAGCAAGATGTGTATGAATCTCTGCAAGCTTATGAATGTTCATTTGGTGGTTTCAAAGTGGTAACTGTTCTCAATAGTGAAGTTAATGTCTTTCTGAGGGTTCCTTTTGTCTTATGGATATTTCAAGAAAATATTAAGAGTTACTTAGCGAGTACTGTATTCTTTGGGGGATTTATTGGTGTTGATAGTTGTTAAGATGTTTACTGTGGGTTTATAAAGTGTTAACTGGTTTCATAAATAAACAGTGTTTTAATTTAAAAGTACTGGTGATTTCTGTTGCATCACACCTGCAGAGTAGGGCCATGTGCGCCCCTTAACAATCTATTCAAAGTTGTAGGTCAGGTGAACTCCATGATACACTTTGGGGCTCTCTAAACCCTGGCCCCTAACACTAGCATGTGTAATTGTGAGTTACCCACTATACCGCAATCGTTCTCATGAATTAACAAGCTGTTTGTTATTCTAGTCAGTCTCTGCACAAGCATTATACACATATTGTTAAATCGTACAGGTTTCTTAATGGTACATGATGCTCGATCAATAACTCCTGAGACGAGATTGGATGACAATTGAAGGCTTTATTGGACTAGATGTTACCCCCAGCAGCGCAGGTACAGAATGCAGCTGCTGGGGAGACGCAGTCTCTTATACTCCACCTTACTGGGTGGAACCAGCAGGCAGGCTTCACCAATGATCTTCCTGTCTCAGGTACCTCCCACACCAATGATCTTACAGCCTCAACCTAGGTACCATAATACCCCTAATACAGACTACCACATTCACCCCCTTTTTAAAAAAAGAGTCCGGCGGGGGTGATCTCGCTTCATACAGTGGTAGAGGTTATGGTGGTACCTGTCGGTGGTACAGTGTTTTGCCTTATTACATGTCACACCTATTTACAGTATTCATTTTACATGTACATATCAGGGTTTTGCCTTATTACATGTCACAACTATTTACAGTGCTCATTTTACATGTACATATCAGGATGAAGTAATTAGTCAATCGGGGGCCCTGGTCGTCCTCTGTGATCGGCGCAGTTTCGGCGGAGATGCAGGTGCCGGCTTGGGCATCCGTGACTCCGGGAGCGTGACTTTGGCTTCTTCGGTAGCTTCATCACCCATGGGTGGGACCAGTGGAAGAACCGATCCACCTGAAAAGGGGGCAGCCGCGGGGTGCGCCGGTGGGAGGGAGGGTGGGGTTGGTGGGGGGGTGTGGGTGAGGATCCAGCGGGTGCCAGGTCCCGTAGGGAGACCGTATCCTGCCGGCCGTCGGGGTACGCCATGTAGGCGTATTGAGGGTTAGCGTGAAGGAGGTGGTCCCTCTCTACCAATGGGTCTGACTTGTGCGCCCGCACGTAATTGCGGAGCAGAATGGGTCCAGGAGCTGCCAGCCAGGTTGGGAGCGAGGTCCCGGAGGAGGACTTCCTAGGGAAGACAAGGAGACGTTCATGAGGTGTTTCATTTGTCGTGGTACACAGCAGTGATCGGATGGAGTGGATTGCGTCGGGAAGGACCTCCTACCAGCGGGATACTGGGAGATTCCTGGACCGTAGGGCCAGTAGGACGGTCTTCCAGACCGTTCCGTTCTCCCTCTCTACCTGTCCTTTTCCCTGGGGGTTATAACTGGTCGTCCTGCTCGAGGCAATGCCCTTGCTGAGCAGGAATTGACGCAGTTCGTCGCTCATGAAGGAGGACCCCCTATCGCTATGTATGTAGGCGGGGAAACCGAGCAGGGTAAAGATACTGTGGAGGGCTTTTATGACGGTGGATGCGGCCATGTTGGGGCAGGGGATGGCGAATGGGAACCGGGAGTACTCATCAATCACGTTCAGGAAGTACGTGTTGCGGTCGGTGGAGGGGAGGGGCCCTTTGAAGTCCATACTGAGGCGTTCAAAGGGACGGGAAGCCTTTATCAGGTGCGCTTTCTCTGGCCTGTAGAAGTGCGGCTTGCACTCCGCGCAGATTTGGCAGTTCCTGGTGGCGGTCCTGACCTCCTCGACGGAGTAGGACAGGTTGCGGGTCTTGATAAAATGGAAGAATCGAGTGACACCTGGATGGTAGAGGTCCTCATGGAGGGCCCGGAGTCGGTCCACTTGTGCATTGGCACATGTGCTGCAGGATAGGGCATCAGGAGGCTCGTTTAGCTTCCCGGGACGATACAAGATCTCATAGTTGTAGGTGGAGAGCTCGATCCTCCACCGTAAGATCTTATCGTTCTTTATTTTGCCCCGCTGTGCATTATCAAACATGAAAGCTACCGACCGTTGGTCAGTGAGGAGCGTGAATCTCCTGCCGGCCAGGTAATGCCTCCACTGTCGCACAGCTTCTACTATGGCCTGGGCCTCATTTTCAACGGAGGAATGACGGATTTCTGAAGCATGGAGGGTACGTGAGAAGAAGGCCACGGGCCTGCCCGCTTGGTTGAGGGTGGCCGCCAGAGCTACGTCGGACACGTCGCTCTTGACTTGGAAGGGAAGGGATTCATCGTTTGCGTGCATCGTGGCTTTTGCGATGTCCGCCTTTATGCGGTTGAAGGCCTGGCGGGACTCTGCCGACAGGGGAAAACTGAGGATTGGATTAGTGGGCGGATCTTGTCCGCATAATTGGGGACCCATTGGGCGTAATATGAAAAAAATCCCAGGCAGCGTTTCAGGGCCTTGGAACAGTGGGGGAGGGGAAACTCCATGAGGGGGCGCATGCGTTTGGGATCTGGGCCTATGACTCCATCTTGCACTACGTAGCCGAGGATGGCTAGGCGGTCGGTGCGAAGCATGCAATTGTCCCTGTTGTAGGTTAGGTTAAGGGTTTTTACGGTATGGAGGAATTTGCGGAGGTTGGTGTCGTGGTCCTGCTGGTCGTGGCCGCAGATGGTGACGTTGTCGAGGTACGGAAACGTGGCCCGCAAACCGTACCGGTCAACCATTCGGTCCATCTCCCGTTGGAAGACCGAGACTCCATTTGTGACACCGAAGGGAACCCTTAGGAAGTGGTAGAGCCGTCCATCTGCTTCGAATGCAGTGTACTTGCGGTCGTCCGGGCGGATGGGGAGCTGGTGGTAGGCGGATTTGAGGTCCACCGTGGAAAAGACCTTGTATTGTGCAATCTGATTGACCAAATCAGATATGTGGGGGAGAGGGTACGCGTCGAGCTGCGTATACCTGTTGATGGTCTGACTATAATCGATGACCATCCTGTGCTTCTCCCCGGCCTTTACAATTACTACTTGAGCTCTACAGGGGTTGTTGCTAGCCTCGATAACCCCTTCCTTCAGTAGCCGCTGGACTTCCGACCTAGTGAAGGTCCGGTCCTGGGCACTATACCGTCTGCCCCTGGTGACGACGGGTTTGCAATCCGGGGTGTGGTTCGCAAAAAGGGAAGGCGGGTCGACCTTGAGGGTCGTGAGGCTGCAGACAGTGATGGGGGGTATAGGGCTGCCAAATTTAAAGGTTAATCTCTGGAGTTGCATTGGAAGTCCAATCCCAGGAGCGTGGCAGCGCAGAGGTGAGGGATGATGGAGAGTCGGAATTTTTAAAATTCTCTTCCCTGGACTGTGAGATTGGCTACGCAGAACCCCTTGATCTCTACAGAGTGAGACCCAGAGGCCAGGGAGATTTTTTGGTTAACTGGGTGTATGGGAAGAGAACAGCGCCTTACCGTGTTGGGGTGTATGAAGCTCTCTGTGCTCCCGGAGTCGATCAGGTAGGATGTTTTGCGCCCGTTGATGAGCACGGTCGTCGTTGCAGTCGAGAGCGTTCGAGGCCGAGACTGGTCCAGGGTCACCGAGGTGAGTCGTGGTAAAAGTTGAAGATTTTGCTCGGGTGGTGTGTGGTCATCCGAATCGGGGTCCTGAGACTCCAGCCAAGATGGCGGTGCCCAAGGGTCGCAGATGGCTGAGGGTGGGCAAGATGGCAGCGCCCATGCATCGCATGTGGTCCCTGGGGAACATGATGGCTGTGCCCTGGGCCCGCACATGGCTGGGAAAAATGAAGATAGCGGCGCCTGCGGCCCGCACATGGCCCGTGGAGAGAGTTGTGGTGGCGGCCCCGGTTCGCCCCGGAGACAGCGGCGACCGCCCAGGCCTGGCATACCGCCACGAAATGGCCCTTTTTGCCACAACATTTGCAGGTGGAGGAGCGGGCCGGACAGCGTTGCTGGGGGTGCTTGGCTTGCCCGCAAAAATAACAGCGGGGGCCCCCGGGGTTGCCTGTTAGCCGTGCGGCACAAGCTTGTGGGGGCTGGGGGATGCATCAGGGCCGGCCACGGGTGGGTTCCACGTTGCCCAAGGGGCTGCCGCGCGGTCGGGGGCGTACGGGTAGGTGTTTCGGGAGGCCACACCCAGGGAGCTAGCAAGGGCCCATGCCTCCTTGAGGCCTAGTGTCTCTTTCTCCAGCAGCCGCTGGCGGATTTGGAAGGACAGCATACCTGCAACGAAGGCGTCCCAGATTAAAAGTGCTGTGTGGTCACTGGCTGAAACTTGCGGGCAGTCACAGTTCCTACCCAGTATCAGGAGCGCATGGTAGAATTCATCCAGCGATTCCTCTGGGATTTGTCGCCTCGTCGCTAGCAGATGTCGGGCGTAAACCTGGTGTACTGGGCGAATGTCGTGTCCTTTCAACAGGGCCATCGCGGCCTCGAAATCGTCCGCATCCTCGATGAGGGTGTAGATCTCTGGGCTCACCCTCAAGTGGAGAACTTGCAGTTTCTGGTCCTCCGTGGGTGCAGTCGTGGCCGTCCTGAGGTACCCTTTGAAGCACACCAGCCAGTGTTTGAAGGTTGCCGCTGAGTTTGCTGCTTGGGGGCTGAGTTGCAGACACTCCGGCTTGATTCGGAGCTCCATTCTTTAAAATCTAGTCCAATAAATTGATGCTCGATCAATAACTCCAGAAGCAAGATTGGATGACAATTGAAGGCTTTATTGGACTAGATGTTTCCCCCAGCAGCGCAGGTACAGAATGCAGCTGCTAGGGAGACCCAGACTCTTATACTCCGCCTTACTGGGTGGAACCAGCAGGCAGGCTTCACCAATGATCTTCCTGTCTCAGGTACCTCCCACACCAATGATCTTACAGCCTCAAACTAGGTCCATAGTACCCCTAATACAGACTACCACATTACACATGCATGATGTCATTGGCTGTTTGCCTGGGTGATGTCTCCTCTATGAAGAGTGTCATTCTCATGGTACTTGTTCCTGTGGTAACTATTGTTCTTCCATTTCTGTTGTTGGGACTGTTGGATCTCTGGGTGTAAAGGTCATTCTGTACTCTGTACAGCTTGTGCGGTTCCATCGTCCTGATCAGCTGCCTGTAGTAAACAAACAGTATTTCTGGTTATTAATATATGCCTGTAGTTGTGCCGGTATATTTGGTCATTCACTTCACTGTGTGATAACCACTTGATCGCATGCCCCAAGTTTTTACATGGACTGACCACTGTTGAAGGTTTGTACCCTGACTCGCTCTCAAATGTTCAACTGGATTTCTGCCATTTCATCTTGATTTTTTTGGCTACTTTTGGCTTCAATAACCTTTCTGCTATTGGAAAAATAGTTTGGGTGCAATGTGACATTAGTCTTTGGACTGGACTATTTTCCATGCCTTCAATGAGTGCTTCTTCACTGGAGGATTGACTTCTATATTATGTGGTAGTATTGCTTGACTTCTTGGTGATTCCATTGGCAATTTTCACTGCTACCTCAGCCTTTCCATTTGACTGTGAATATTGCATTTCTTAATCCTGCATGAAGAGGCTGAATTCTTCACTCATGAACTGAGGGCTATTGTCATTCATCACAATGTCTGGAATGCCATAATGATTAAAGTGAGCTTTGAGGCATTCTACTATCTCAGTGATCATCATTGAAGTCTTTTTGTCTACTTCCCAGTAGTCAAAATAATAATCTACATTATTAAAATAATCAGTTCCTGCTAGAGTGAAGAGTCTACTCCCAGCTTCATACATGATCTGTCCGCGATGTCATGCATCATCAGTGACTCTCTAGCCCATTTAGCTTGCCGCTCATTACAAACACGATAACAGTTGATGGGGGTCTTTAGTCTTTTTGCTCAGTAGATCTCTTTCCAGACTTGATTCAATTCCTTGATGACATGCATGGATGTGCTTCAGCATCTCCCCTCTCATCATCTAATTGGACTCTCTTTCCTTTGTACAAGGGGCCATCTTGGGCTGTCAATTCACCTCAATATGCTCTTGTGACCACAGATGTGTCCTTGATGCTCATGAGCCATTCTTTCATCACTACTTCTTGCAGAACATGGACAGTTGCATCTGGTTGGGTAGTTTGCTTCATTTGCACAAGTGGTTGTCTGTCAGATTCAGTGTCTGCTGGGTGAATATCTTCCAGAGCATGTCGAGCTGCTGCTTCACGTTGAATCTGGAAAATGTAATATTCTGTTCTAGCATCCTCAACTTTCATCATGGGGTGTGATCACTGATGAGAGGATCACTGACTACTGCATGTTGTCTGCATTAATACCCTTCTGGATCTGTGGAAACACCAAACAGCATGTGCAACCATCTGTATCTCCCGACTGGTGTCCAGAATATAGTTAGAAGTTGCTTTCATTTAGCTTAAGTTGTCAGTAACCATCACATCGAGGGTAATAAAGATATTTGCCTTGGCAAGTTGTGGTAAAATTCCTTCAATGGTTGGCATAGGGTAGTGAGATCTTTTCAGTGCTTAATTTAGATCCTTTAAGTATACCCTCAGCTTTTCAGGTTGTTTCACTGCTACAATACTGCTAATTCAGTAGGAGTTATTACTTTCTTGATTACTCCCTTTTCCAGCTCTTCTATCTTGATTTTAAGTTTGACTTGAGGTCAGCTGGAACTCTTGACATATGCTGTATATGCTGTATAATATCATTTACTTCGAGATGATATCCCCCAGGTAGACATTCAAACCCTGTAAACATATCTTTGTACTTCTCTAGGATCTGTTCAGTGGTCAGTGGTATAGTGTGCAGTGACCCGTTGTAAATTTATTTTGGCATGTTTAGGGTTACCAGTCCAAATTTTAGACTTACTTTGGATGAGATGACTGGCTTTTGCCTGTCGCCTAAGATCTCAAACTCCAGATCTTGATTCTTGCCATTGCATTGGACTTTCAAATTAATTTGTCCTCTCGGTATGAGTATCATGCCATCATATAGCCCAATCCTATTTTCGAGGGTTTGAATTATGGATCATTATGTCGAGCCACTTTGCATAGAGCTGTGAAGATCACGATGTTGTATGACACACCAGTGTTCATCTAATACTTCATGTTTACTTGATGCTGTCATTCAAACAGTCTGGGATGGATTTTCCCACAACTGGCTGGATGGCCCGATGCCGGCGCCAAGAGCGGCACGAACCACTCTGGCGTCGGGCCGCCCGGAAGTTGCGGAATCCTCCGCACTTATGGGGGCTAGGCTGGCGCTGGAGGGGTTGGTGCCACGCCAACCGGCGGCGAAGGGCCGGCACGGGTTGGCCTATGCGCCGAACCGCCGGCGTGGTTCCGCACATGCGCAGACCGGCCGACATGTTCATACGCAGGGGGGTTCTTCTCCGCGCCGGCCATGGCGGAGCCCTACAGAGGCCGGCGCGGAGGAAAAGAGTGCCCCCACGGCATAGGCCCGCCCGCAGATCGGAGGGCCCCGATCGCGGGCCAGGCCACCATGGGGCCCTCCCCAGAGTCGGATCCCCCCGCGTCCCCCCAAGGACCCCGCTAGACCGCTAACAAGCCAGGCCCCGCCGTGATGGACCAGGAAACGACGCCCGCCCGGCCGAACAGGCCCAGAGAATTGCCGGTGCGCTGCCAACGGACCCCAACCGGCGCGGCGTAAGCCCCGCCCCCGCCCGCAAACCAGCGCCAGAAAATACCGCAGCAGGCGACGGAGCGGCGGGGCGGGATTCACGCCGCTCCCAGGGATTCTACGACTGGCGGAGCGGTGGGAGAATCCCACCCTCTGTATTTTGCTGGCTACATTTTTAAATCTCATTAAGAAATTGCCTCACAAGCACACCTTGTTCCTGCCTCAGTCATTGAAATTCATATCATTGGTGTCATAATATAAACCAGTATACTATGGTGCAGACACACACACACACACTGATGGACATGCAGTGGGACCAATCAGCATACACAACACGGCAGCCAATCACCAGTGAGAGCACACGCACTATAAAGACAGAAGACAGGAGAGTTCCTGCTCATTCTAGTAGCAGCCAGCTCGGAGCACAGAGCTCACAGCCTGCAACACAGACATTCACCATGTGCTGAGTGCATCACCTGGTTAGGACTAGGCAAGGGTCAACAGTTAAAGCTGGTATTGCATTTCCCCACAGTTCAAGTATGTTAATATAGTTAACCTTATAATAAAATAGAGTTGCACCACTTCCAGTGTTGGTGACCTGTTTGTGATCCAGAACACCCAACACATTATGGTACAAGGAGTACTAGCACCTCTGAGACCCACCTGCCACTAATCAGCATTCCGGCATCCTGAAGTATGGAGAACATCAACCCTCCGCCGCCGCTCCGCATCGCCGGCAATCTCGGGGTCAATTGGAAGATTTTTAAACAGCGCTTCCAGCTCATCCTTGATGCCACGGACAGGGAGAACGCCTCGGACACCAGGAGGATTGCTCTGCTCCTCTCCACGGCCGGGCAACATGCCATCCACATCTTTAACTCCCTCACATTCGCAGACGACGAGGACAAGGCAAAGTACAAGACGGTTCTCCTCAAATCCGATACCCACTTCAGCATAGAGGTCAATGAAAGTTTTGAAAGATACCTGTTCCAGCAGCGCTTGCAGGGTAAGGATGAGCCTTTCCAATCTTTTTAACACACCTCCACATCCTTGCGCAGTCCTGCGGCTACGGGCCCACCTCCGACTCCATGAAGTGCGACCAGATCGTATTTGGTGTTCTGTCGGACCCCCTGCGTCAGCAGCTCCTCAAAATTAAGCAACTCACCCTAGTGACTGCCATTGATATCTGTGTCCTGCATGTAAATGCCACCAGCCGGTACTCCCACATACAGGCGGCTGAAACGGCGCGGCAAGGTCCCCACGAGGCGGAACGGGTCCAAACAATTGAACACCTCCAAGGCTGCAGCCTAGATGAGGGCGGTCATTTCGCGCGCTTTTTGCGGCCTCCCACGCTTGTACGTGCCAAACGAAGGGACGCTGACGTGGAGGAATGTGGTGCGCCATGCAGGGCCGCACCGCGCTTGCGCGGTGGCGCAATGAGCGTACTGACGTCACGACATGCGGCAACTGTGGCTCCGCCCATTTAAAGTGGCAATGTCCTGCAAAAGCGCGACAATGCCTACGATGTGGCAGACTTGGCCACTATGCTGCCTGCTGTCGAGCAGCTCAGCCTGCCAATTTGCATCGCTTCAGCCAGCCTCGCAGGAACGTTCGGGCAATTCAACCCACGTTCACCGAGTCCGATTCCGACTTCCCGCAGATCAGTGACACTGAGGACCCGAGGGAGCCTTTTCGAGTCGCTGTTATAACAAAGAACAGGCTGTCCCCGAATCAAAACCACCAGCCGCTGTCGGTGTACAGCATTGATCTAGACGACGAGTGGTGTGCCACCCTGACGGTCAACCAGAATTTGGCGCCCACCTCAGAGACTTGACTTATGAGTTTTACAATGTTGGACTCTTTGATCTGTTCTGTTATCCTGTTTCATCGTTCCAGTAGTTTGTATATAATGTTCATTTCTTTGTTGGTGTGACACCCTATTTCTCTGCACCAGGCACCTTCCCGTGTAAATAGATTAGCCTCATGTACATAGTCATGTAAATAACACGCACACACATAATCAGGTACATTCACTACACGATATTTATTGTCACGCAGGCGCATGTCCTTTATATAAAAGGGGGGATGTCATAATATACACCAGTATATTATGGTGCAGACACACACACACACACACACAGATGGACATGCAGTGGGACCAATCAGCAGACACAACACCACAGCCAATCACCAGTGAGAGCACAAGCACTATAAAGACAGGGGACAGGAGAGTTCCTGCTCATTCTATTAGCAGCCAACTCGGAGCACAGAGCTCACATCAGTTGGGACCAATGATTTGACTTTGGCTGGAGTTTTATGCTGAATTTCTCAAAAACTTTGTCTAGGTTTTTATTGTCATCTTGACTCATCTTCCAAATATTAAACAAATTTAACCCTTTCTGTCCTGTCCATAGAGGGATGCAGCTGACCCTTTTAGAAGCTAATGCTTTTTAGAAAACTGCTGAAAGTCTGTCTCTCTATTCAACATGGGTTTTGGATGGGCATTCATTGCTGTGGTGGCAGCCATTTCATTTTTGCACAATTCACGCTTGTTTTCTCTCTGGAACTAGTTCATATTGATTTTTCTCAATCCAATTCAGCATTGAATCCATTTAAAATGCTTGGGTTTCCCTCACAGACACATGCTTCCACCATGTTATGTCCTGAGGTTCCCGGAAATTCAAAACAATCACATTTTTAGACAGACATGCGGATGCTTTCTTCACAGTTTGCACATGGTATGGACTGACATACTGTTGCTAAACACCCTGATGGTAGAACAATAGTGAGTGCTGTGGCACTCTGAATACCTACATATACATACACATTGCAAACCTACATACACATACACATTGAAAACCTACATACACATACACATTGAAAACCTACATACACATACACATTGAAAACCTACATACACATACACATTGAAAACCTACATACACATACACATTGAAAACCTACATATACATACACATTGAAAACCTACATATACATACACATTGAAAACCTACATACACATACACATTGAAAACCTACATACACATACACATTGAAAACCTACATATACATACACATTGAAAACCTACATATACATACACATTGAAAACCTACATATACATACACATTGCAAACCTACATATACATACACATTGAAAACCTACATATACATACACATTGAAAACCTACATATACATACACATTGCAAACCTACATATACATACACATTGAAAACCTACATATACATAGTACGAAGTCTTACAACACCAGGTTAAAGTCCAACAGGTTTGTTTCGATGTCACTAGCTTTCGGAGCGCTGCTCCTTCCTCAGGTGAATGAAGAGGTCTGTTCCAGAAACACATATATAGACAAATTCAAAGATGCCAAACAATGCTTGGAATGCGAGCATTAGCAGGTGATTAAATCTTTACAGATCCAGAGATGGAGTAACCCCAGGTTAAAGAGGTGTGAATTGTACCAAGCCAGGACAGTTGGTAGGATTTCGCAGGCCAGATGGTGGGGGATGAATGTAATGCGACATGAATCCCAGGTCCCGGTTGAGGCCGCACTCATGTGTGCGGAACTTGGCTATAAGTTTCTGCTCGGCGATTCTGCGTTGTCGCGGGTCCTGAAGGCCGCCTTGGAGAACGCTTACCCGGAGATCAGAGGCTGAATGCCCTTGACTGCTGAAGTGTTCCCCGACTGGAAGGGAACATTCCTGCCTGGTGATTGTTGCGCGATGTCCGTTCATTCGTTGTCGCAGCGTCTGCATGGTCTCGCCAATGTACCACGCTTCGGGACATCCTTTCCTGCAGCGTATGAGGTAGACAACGTTGGCCGAGTCGCACGAGTATGTACCGCGTACCTGGTGGGTGTTTGGCATCTTTGAATTTGTCTATATATGTGTTTCTGGACAGACCTCTTCATTCACCTGAGGAAGGAGCAGCGCTCCGAAAGCTAGTGACATCGAAACAAACCTGTTGGACTTTAACCTGGTGTTGTAAGACTTCATACTGTGCTCACCCCAGTCCAACGCCGGCATCTCCACATCATACATATACATACACATTGAAAACCTACATATACATACACATTGCAAACCTACATATACATACACATTGCAAACCTACATATACATACACATTGAAAACCTACATATACATACACATTGCAAACCTACATATACATACACATTGCAAACCTACATATACATACACATTGCAAACCTACATATACATACACATTGAAAACCTACATATACATACACATTGCAAACCTACATATACATACACATTGAAAACCTACATATACATACACATTGAAAACCTACATATACATACACATGAAGAACAGCTCCAGTCAGAACTAGAATGAGAGTGATTAATCTTCAAACTAAGCAATTCCAAAGCTTCCAAAATCAGACAATGAGGCTGATCTTCCAATTCAGTCTAAACCAGTCTGTAGTTGGTATGGGGCTTATTCCCACCATCCAATCTTGCCACATGAGACCCAAGCCATTTTGAGATTCAGACCTAATTTAAATGCGGCTGGTATGGTGGATAATTAGCTGGTCCCCTGATATAAGGGGTATAGGGCGGCACAGCGGCACAGTGGTTAGCACTGCTTCCTCACAGCACCAGGGACCCAGATTCAATTCCGGCCTCGGGTGACTGCCTGTGTGGAGTCTGCACGTTCTCCCTGTGTCTGAGTGGGTTTCGTCCGGTTGCTCCGGTTTTCTCACACAGTCCAAAAATATGCAGGTTAGGTGGTGTGGTGAATGATATCTGTATACACATGTACCCTTAATGCGTAGGCCCCTTTAAGACCGGGTTTGGAACCCTGGGGGACCCCGCCTCCGGCTCCGCCCCCAGGAAGCTGTATACAAGGTTACGTTCAGTAGGCAGCGTGCAGTGAGCACACTTCTCGGCAGCTGTCTGGTTTTCTGGTTATTAAAGCTTTGTATTATCGAACTCCTCTCCTGAGTCGCAATTGAGGGTATCTCAATTTAATAACCAGACTACATCAAGATGGACAGCGGTCTAAAGCCGGAGAAGCTCAATTTGGACGCTCAGTCGCCGGAAGCCACTGAAATCTTTAAATACTGGCTCCGGTGCTTTGAGGCCTATCTGAATTCCTCAGAGACTGAAGTTGACGGACCTTGCAAGCTGAGCTTACTACATGCCCGGGTGGGCCACCGACTATCCTCCGTGATTGAGAAAGCTACGACGTACGAAACGGCGGTCGAAATCCTACAGAAGCGCTTCGTAAAGCCGATAAACGAGGTACACGCCAAACGTTTGCTCTCGGCCTGCCGCCAGCGCTCCGGGGAAACGCTAGATGAATACTTGGAGAGACTCACCGCGCTCGCCAGGAACTGCGACCATAAAGAGGTGACGGCAGAAGTCCACATGAACTTACATATTCGTGATGCTTTCGTGTCCGGAATCTGATCCACGTACATCCGGCAGCGGCTCCTAGAAGACGGAGCGAAGGACCTCCAAGGCACGGTAACGCTCGCCTCTTCCCTGGAAGCGGCGCACCATAATCTCCGCACGTACTCCGCGGACCTTGCGAACCCCTCTCGATCCCCTCCAGACTCGGCCACGCTTCAGGCCTGCGCCGCGCGGCGACCCGCCCACACCGGGGGCCCCCAATGCTATTTCTGTGGGCAAGGCCAGCACTCACGCCAGCGTTGCCCGGCCCGCTCCGCTATCTGCGGCGAATGCGGAAAGAAGGAGCACTTCGCGAAGGTCTGCCTGGCTGGGCCCAAAGGCCAGAAACAAAAGTCTCATCGGGCCCAGAAATCGAACTCCCGGGACCACAGGCCGCAACGCGGCCACGTGGCGGCCAGACACGCCTACGTCCGACGCATCATCGGCCTCGTGCGAGTCATGGGGCGGCCATCTTGGCGGTGGCCACCTTCAAAACTCAAAACGTGCGACCGACGGCGGCGGCCATTTTGCGAGTCCGATTCAACCGAGGACTCTGACTGCCCGCAAATAGGAGTGATCACGCTCGATCAATCTCGGCCGAAACACCTGCGAAACTCAATGATGCTGGTTCAGATCAACGGCCGCGACACCCGCTGCCTTTTTGACTCCGGGAGCACGGAGAGTTTTATCCATCCAGACACGGTAAGACGCTGCTCCCTGCGCACCCATCCCACCTCCCAAACTATCGCCCTCGCATCTGGGTCTCATTCGGTCCAAATCACGGGGTATTGTGTCGTGAACCTCGCTATCCAAGGCTCCAAATACGCCCGTTTTAAACTTTATGTCCTCCCTCACCTCTGCGCCCCCCTGCTGCTCGGTCTGGACTTTCAGTGCAGCCACCGAAGCCTGACACTGAAGTACGGCAGATCCTTGCCCCCGCTCATGGTATGTAGCCTGGCGACACTCAAAGTTGCACCACCCCCCCCTCTTCGCGAACCTCACCCCCGACTGTAAGCTTAAAGGCACAAGTACTGGTAGTCCGCTCCGGGAGTCGGCGGTACAGTGCCCAAGACATGACTTTCATCAAGTCAGATGTTCAGCGGCTGCTAAAAGAAGGGGGTCATAGAGGCTAGCAACAGCCCTTGGAGAGCACAAGTACTGGTAGTCCGCTCCGGAGAAAAACAACGTTTGATGGTGGACTATAGTCAGACCATAAACCGCTTTACGCAGCTCGATGCGTACCCACTTCCCCGCATAGCAGAAATGGTGAACCAAATCGCCCAGTATCGAGTATTCTCCACGGTCGACCTAAAATCGGCCTATCATCAACTCCCTATCCGCCCAGAGGACCGCCCCTATACAGCCTTCGAAGTGGCTCTTCCACTTCCTCAGGGTTCCTTTTGGTGTCACAAACTGAGTCTTCGTTTTCCAAAGGGCAATGGATCAAATGGTGGACCAGTACAACTTACGGGCTACATACCCGTACTTGGGCAACGTCACCAGCTGCGGCCATGACCAGCAGGACACTGACAAAAACCTGAGGAAGTTCCTCCAGACCGCCCGGGCCCTCAATCTGACATACAAAAAGAGAAATGTGTGTTCCACACAACCCGGTTAGCCATCCTCGGCTACGTCGTGGAAAACGGGGTCCTAGGGCCAGACCTCGACCGCATGCGCCCCCTTAAAGAACTTCCCCTCCCCCGTAGCCTCAAGGCACTCAAACGGTGCCTGGGGCTCTTTTCCTATTATGCCCAGTGGGTCCCCAGATATGTGGACAAAGCCTGTCCACTCATTAAGACCACGGTTTTTCCCCTGATGGCTGAGGCTCAGTCGGCCTTCAGTCGTATCAAGGCCAATATCATCAAGGCCGCCATTCACGCGGTGGATGAAACCATTCCCTTCCAGGTAAAAAGCGACGCATCAGACTTCACCCTGGCTGCTACCCTCAACCAGGCGGGCAGACTGGTAGCGTTCTTCTCCCGAACCCTCACCGCCTCGGAAATTCGACACTCTGCAGTCGCGAAGGAGGCACAAGCCATAGTGGAAGCTGTGCGGCACTGGAGGCACTACCTAGCCGGTAGGAGGTTCGCCCTCGTCACCGACCAACGGTCAGTCGCCTTTATGTTCGATAATGCACAACGGGGCAAAATAAAGAATGATAAAATTCTGAGGTGGAGGATCGAACTCTCCACCTACACATATCGTGCGGGGAAGCTCAACGAGTCCCCAGATGCCCTGTCCCGCGGCACGTGCGCCAACACGCAGAAAGACCATCTGCGGGCCATCCACTATGACCTCTGCCACCCGGGGGTCACCCGGCTTGCCCATTTCATCAAGTCCCGCAACCTACCTTACTCCAACGAGGAGGTCAATGCCATAACCAAGGCTTGCCAGATCTGTGCGGAGTGCAAATCGCACTTCTATCGACCAGACAAGGCCCGCCTGGTAAAGGCCTCTGGGCCCTTTGAGCGACTAAGTGTGGACTTCAAAGGGCCCCTCCCATCCACCAACCGCAACACCTACTTCCTCACTGTCATCGACGAATTCTCCCACTTCCCATTCGTTGTCCCCTGCCCCGATATGACTTTGGCCTCCGTAATCAAGACACTGCACAGCATCTTCACCCTGTTTGGTTTCGCCGCTTATATCCACAGCGACCGGGGTACATCGTTCATGAGCGATGAGCTGCGTCAGTATCTGCTCAACAAGGGCATCGCCTCGAGCAGAACGACCAGCTATAACTCGCGGGGAAATGGGCAGGTGGAGAGGGAGAACGCGGCAGTTTGAAAGGCTGTTCTTCTAGCCCTACGGTCAAGAAGTCTCCCAATCGGCAGCTGGCAGGAGGCCCTACCCGATGCCCTACACTCCATTAGGTCGCTCCACTGTACGGCCACGAACGAGACCCTTCACAACCGTTTGTTTGTCTTCCCCAGGAAGTCCACCTCTGGGGTCTCGCTTCCACGCTGGCTGACGACTCCGGGACCAGTTCTACTCCGGAGGCACGTGAGGAGCCATAAGACAGATCCATTGGTCGAGAGGGTCCAACTATTACATGCAAACCCTCAATATGCCTACGTCGAGCACCCCGACGGCAGGCAGGACACCGTTTCCCTGCGAGACCTGGCACCCGCTGGCTCGCCCACCGACGCCCCCCCTTCCACCGACGCTCCTCTCCCCGCACCGGCGGTCGACTCCGACAGTGCCCCCCCCCATAGCGCCCCCCTCCCCCCCCAGCCAGCGCCGGCACCAATCACCCTAGTCACCCCGGATACCCCCCCCGCTCCAATGCGGGCAAAGGCTCAGGCAATCGTGCTCCCAGATATACCACCACCGAGGACGACCATATCTGCCGCACCACCGCCAGAGCTGAGAAGGTCGACACAGGCAATCAGACCATCCAAAAGACTGAACTTGTAATTCCACTTCACCCCCGGCGGACTATGCTTTTTTTTTTAAACGGGGTGAATGTGGTGAATGATATCTGTATACATATGTACCCTTAATGCGTAGGCCCCTTTAAGACCGGGTTTGGAACCCTGGGGGACTCCGGCTCCACCCCCAGGAAGCTGTATATAAGGTTACGTTCAGTAGGCAGCGTGCAGTGAGCACACTTCTCGGCAGCTGTCTGGTTTTCTGGTTATTAAAGCCTTTGTATTATCGAACTCCTCTCCTGAGTCGTAATTGAGGGTATCTCAGGTGGATTGACCATTCTAAATTGAACCTTAATGTCCAAAGATGTGCAGGTTAGGTGGGGTTACGGGGATAGGGTGGGGGAGTGGGCCTTGGCCGGGTGCTTTTTCAAAGGGTCAGTACAGACGCGATGGGCTGATTGATCTCCTTTAACTGCAGGTTTTCTCTGGTTCCTATGGATATATCAGCTGACAGGTCAAGTCAGGACTCGGAAAGCAATCCTGGGAGTGGCTTAGGCCTTCCAGAGGGCTGGAGGTTCTCTTTTCACAGCTGTTGGGAGCTGAAGCGCTCTTCCATCAAAAACAAACTTTAAGTTTATTGATGGTTTTCTGAGAGGCCTTTAGTGGATCCTTAAATGACCCTGGACAAAGTATGTGTAATTGGCATAGGACCCCAATTTGTATATTTAAACAGGCCCTTGGCAGTTCCAGAAGGGTTTGGTGCACCTCCCCACATGGCCATTCCAGTTGCTGGCTGACTGTTTTTAAGTGTGAAGCGGGAGACCTACAGTTCAAATTGTTGTGGGATCCAACTTTCATGGGCTGAATTCTCCACCATCGGGATGCTTCGTTTTGCCAGCAGCCCAAGGGCTTCCCGATGGTGTGGGTCTGCCCCACAATGGGAAACCCCATTGACCAGCTGGCACAACAGAAAGTCCCGACGGCGTGCTGAACCAGAAATCCGGGGCGGGATTCTCTGAGCCTCTGCGCCGAAATCGTGCTCGGCGCGGGGGCGGAGAATGGGGCGTCAGACCCGCGATCGGGTCCGACGCCTTCCCGCGATTCTCAGGGGACCAGAGAATCGCCGCCAGTCCCACGCACATGGTCGACGTGGCGCCAGTTGGGAGCCATTGAAAGAGGCCCCCGCGGCGATTCTCCGCCAACAATTAGCTCAGTTCCTGCCGGCATGGTTCACTCATGGTTCCACCCACGGGCAATCGGAGTGGCGGCTGCGGACACAATCCTTGGCCGCCCTGGTGGGGGCGGGGGGATCCGTCACCGGGGGTGGCCTCCAGGACAGCCAGGCTTGCGATCAGGGGCCACCGATTGGCGGGCGGGCGGGATTTGGGGGGTGCCTATATTGTGGGGGCCAGCCGCTGTGTGGGTCCACCATGTTGAGCGGACCCGCGACCGGAGGTGCAGGGCCCCATATCGGCAGCCAGAGCTGTGAGGACTACTCTAGGGCCCTGCAAGCCCCCTTCAAAATGGAGAATCACTTTGGACTTTCTCCATGAAAGTCCAGAGTGATTCGCGTCCATTTTCTCACGGGCGTGGGGACATAGCCCCATTATCAGAGAATTCCGCTCCTGGCGTGGCGGGATGGAGAAACCCGTCCTAAATATCTGCTAATGTTTTCAAAGATGCAAGACAATGCTTAGAATGCGAGCATTTGCAGTTAATTAAGTGTTTACATATCCAGAGATAGGGGTAACCCCAGGTTAAAGAGGTGTGAATTGTCTCAAGCCAGGACAGTTAGTAGGATTTCGCAGGCCAGATGGTGGGGGATGAATGTAATGCGAGATGAATCCCAGGTCCCGGTTGAGGCCGCACTCATGTGTGCGGAACTTGGCTATAAGTTTCTGCTCGACGATTCTGCGTTGTCGCGCGTCCTGACGGCCGCCTTGGAGAACGCTTACCCGGAGATCAGAGGCTGATTGTCCTTGACTGCTGAAGTGTTCCCCGACTGGAAGGGAACATTCCTGCCTGGTGATTGTCGCATGATGTCCGTTCATTCGTTGGCGCAGCATCTGCATGGTCTCGCCAATGTACCATGCTTCGGGACATCCTTTCCTGCAGCGTATGAGGTAGACAACATTGGCCGAGTCGCACGAGTATGTACACTTAATTAACTGCAAATGCTTGCATTCTAAGTATTGTCTGGCATCTTTGAATCTGTCTATATATATGTTTCTGGAACATACCTCCTCATTCACCTGAGGAAGGAGCAGCGCTCCGAAAGATCGTATTTGAAACAAACCTGTTTTACTTTAACCTGGTGTTGTAAGACTTCTTATTGTTTTCTCTATGTTATTGGCACTGCTGTGTACCACAACTTTTGGCTCACTCCCTTCCCCCTCTAGAGTGTTCTGCACCCTAGCTGTGAGGGCCTTTACACTGGCACCAAGGAGGTAGCCAGGCCATGAAGGACCAATAATGACAGTCATAGAGATGCTGATTTGTCCCTTTAACTATAGAACCTTGTTTACCAACTGCTCTTCTACTCTTTGTTGTTCCATCCTGTGTAATCCTTGTCCATTGGTGTCATGGTCTGAACTGCACTCCTTCAAGGTGTTGTCACTCCAACCAGTCACAAAAGCTGAGTACCATGTTTAAAAAAATATATATTTATTAAAGTTTTTAACACAATTTTTCACCCTTGCATACAAGAACCCCCCCCCCCCCCCCACCCCGTAACAAAATAACAAGAAATCGCACAGAGCAAGATATATAAATGGTAAAATTATATGTTTACATAGTTTTGTACACTGGCTCTGTCCCGCACGTGCCAGTTTCCCCAACCCTTCATGTTATCTCTTGCTCATCCACCATCCCAGGCAATCCGCCAATCCCCACGCCCCCCCCAGGTTGCTGCTGCTGCTGACCGACCTTCCTCTAACGCTCCGCGAGTTAGTCTAGGAACGGTTGCCACCGCCTGTAGAACCCCTGCGCAGACCCTCTCAAGGCAAACTTAATCCTCTCCAACTTTATGAACCCAGCCATGTCGTTTATCCAGGCCTCCACGCTGGGGGGCTTCGCCTCCTTCCACATTAGAAAGATCCTTTGCCGGGCGACTAAGGACGCAAAGGCCAGAATGCCGGCCTCTTTCGCCTCCTGCACTCCCGGCTCGTCCACTGCTCCAAATATTGCTAGCCCCCAGCTTGGCTTGACCTGGACTTTCACCACCTGAGATATTGCTCCCGCCACTCCTCTCCAGAACCCCTCCAGTGCCGGGCATGACCAAAACATATGGACATGGTTCGCCGGGCTCCCTGAGCACCTTCCACATCTGTCCTCCACCCCAAAGAACCTACTCAACCTCGCCCCCGTCAAGTGCGCTCTGTGAACCACCTTAAATTGTATCAGGCTGAGCCTGGCACATGAGGAGGAGGAATTAACCCTACCTAGGGCATCAGCCCACAGACCTTCCTTAATCTCCTCCCCCAGCTCCTCCTCCCATTTACCCTTCAGCTCCTCTACCAGCGCTTCCCCCTCTTCTTTCATCTCCTGGTGTATTGCCGACACCTTGCCCTCTCCAACCCATACACCCGAGATCACCCTGTCTTGAATTTATTGTGCCGGGAGCAACGAGAATTCCCTCACCTGTCGCCTCACTAACGCCCTCACCTGCATAAATCTAAAGGCATTTCCTGGGGGTATCTCAAACTTCTCCTCCAGTGCCCTTAGGCTTGCAAACGTCCCGTCAATGAACAGGTCCCCCATTCTTATAATCCCCGCCCGATGCCAGCTCTGAAACCCCCCCGTCCATCTTCCCCGGGACAAACTGGTGGTTACCCCTGATCGGGGACGACACCGTTGCTCCCATTGCACCCCTATGCCGTCTCCACTGGCCCCAGATCCTTAGCGTTGCCGCCACCACCGGGCTCGTGGTGTACCTTGTCGGCGAGAGCGGCAGCGGTGCCGTCACCAACGCCCCCAGGCTCGTTCCTTTACAGGACGCCATCTCCATCCTCTTCCATGCCGCCCCCTCTCCCTCCATCACCCACTTGCGGATCATCGCCACATTTGCTGCCCAGTAGTAGCTCCCTAGGTTTGGCAGCGCCAATCCTCCTCGGTCCCTACTGCGTTCCAGGAACCCTCTCCTTACCCTCGGGGTCCTATTCACCCACACAAACCCCATTATACTCCTACCTACTCTCTTGAAAAAGGCCTCGGTGATCACGATGGGAAGGCACTGAAACACAAACAGAAACCTCGGAAGGACCACCATTTTGACCGACTGTACTCTACCCGCTAGCGAGAGCGGTAACATGTCCCATCTTTTGAAGTCCTCCTCCATTTGCTCCACCAACCTCGTCAGATTCAGTTTATGTAGGGCCCCCAACTCCTGGCTATCCGGATCCCCAGATACCGAAAGCTCCCCTCCGCCCTCCTCAGCGGTAGGTCCCCTATCCCTCTTTCTTGGTCCCCTGCCTGTCGTACAAAGAACTCACTCTTCCCGACATTGAGATTATAGCCCGAAAACTCCCCAAACTCCCTTAGAGTCTGCATGACCTCCACCATCCCCTCCATTGGATCCGCCACGTACAGCAACAGGTCATCCACATAAAGCGACACCCGATGCTCTTCTCCTCCTCGGACCACCCCCCTCCATTTACTAGACTCCCTCAATGACATGGCCAATGGTTTGATCGCCAATGCAAACAACAGGGGGGGACAGGGGGCACCCCTGCCTCGTCCCTCGGTACAGCCGAAAGTACTCCGACCTCCGCCGGTTCGTCACTGCACTCGCCACCGGGGCTCTGTAAAGGAGCTTAACCCAACTGATAAACCCTCCCCCGAACCCAAACCTACGCAGCACCTCCCAGAGGTACTCCCACTCTACTCGGTCAAAGGCCTTCTCCGCGTCCATAGCTGCCACTATCTCCGCCCCTCCCTCCTCCGATGGCATCATTATCACGTTTAAGAGCCGCCGCACATTAGTGTTTAATTGCCTGCCCTTTACGAATCCCGTCTGATCCTCATGGATCACCCCCGGGACACAGTTCTCGATCCTCGTGGCCAGCACTTTTGCCAGCAACTTAGCATCCACATTGAGGAGTGATATCGGCCTGTATGATCCACATTGCAGTGGGTCCTTGTCCCGCTTTAGGATCAAAGAAATTGTCGCTTCCGACATTGTCGGGGGCAGGGTCCCCTCCTCTCTTGCCTCATTAAAGGTCCTCACTAGTAGCGGGGCCAACAGGTCTACGTACTTCCTGTAGAACTCCACCGGGAACCCATCCGGTCCCGGGGCCTTCCCCGCCTCCATACTCCCCAAACCCTTGCTCAGCTCCTCCAACCCAATTGGTGCCCCCAAACCAGCCACCTCTTGCTCCTCCACCCTCGGGAATCTCAGTTGGTCTAGGAATCGTCTCATCCCCTCTTCCCCCGCTGGGGGCTGGGATCTGTACAGCTCTTCATAGAAGGCCTTAAATACCTAATTTATTTTTGTCGCTCTCCGAACCGTGGCTCCCCTTCCATCTTCGACTCCCCCTATTTCCCTCGCTGCCATCCTCTTACGGAGCTGGTGTGCCAGCATCCGACTAGCCTTTTCCCCATACTCGTAGGTCGCCCCCTGCGCCTTCCTCCACTGTGCCTCCGCCTTCCCTGTGGTCAACAGGTCAAACTCCGTCTGGAGCCGTCGTCTTTCCCCAAGTAATCTCTCCTCCGGGGCCTCTGCGTATCTCCTGTGCACTCTCAAAATCTCCCCCACTAACCTCTCCCTTTCCATGCCCTCTGTCTTCTCCCTATGAGCCCTGATGGAGATTAGCTCTCCCCTGATCACCGCCTTCAACGCCTCCCATACCACCCCCACCCGCACCTCCCCGTTGTCGTTGGCCTCCAAGTACCTTTCGATGCACCCCCTCACCTTCCCACACACCACCTCATCTGCCAGCAGTCCCACATCCAGCCACCACAGCGGGCGTTGGTCCCTCTCCTCTCCCAGCTCCAGTTCCACCCAGTGCGGGGCGTGATCCGAAACGGCTATGGCCGAATACTCCGTCCCCTCCACCCTCGGGATGAGCGCCCTGCCCAGAACAAAAAAATATGTCCGGGAGTAGGCTTTGTGCACATGGGAGAAAAAAGAAAATTCCCTGGCCTGCGGCCTTGCAAACCTCCATGGGTCCACTCCCCCCACCTGATCCATAAACCCCCTAAGCACCTTGGCCGCCACCGGCCTCTTTCCAGTCCTTGATCTGGAGCGGTACAGTGCTGGGTCCAACACTGTATTGAAGTCCCCTCCCATTATCAGGCCTCCTATCTCCAGGTCCGGAATGCGCCCCAACATGCGCTTCATGAATCCGGCATCATCCCAGTTCGGGGCGTATACGTTCACCAACAGCACCCACGTTCCTTGCAACATACCAATCACCATCACATATCGCCCTCCATTGTCCACTACGATAGTCTTGGCCTCAAATGACACCCGCTTCCCCACCAATATTGCCACCCCTCTATTCTTCACGCCCAGTCCCGAGTGGAATACCTGTCCTACCCATCCATTTCTTAACCTGACCTGGTCCGCCACCTTCAGGTGTGTCTCTTGGAGCATGGCCACGTCCGCCTTCAGTCCCTTTAAGTGCGCGGGCCCTGTTCACCGCCCATTCAGGCCCCTCACGTTCCACGTTATCAGCCGGATTGGAGGGGCTCACACCCCCCCCCCCCCCACCCCTCCCCCCGCCGACTAGCCATCTCCTTTTCTAGGCCAGTCCCGTGTCCGCGCCTCCCTCACCCTCCAGTCCCGACCCCGTCCCGACCACCTCTTCTGTGTCCCATTCCCTTTCGGCCAGTGCAGCAGCAACCCTTTTTCTCCCCCCCTTCCCCCCCTCCCCTCCCCCCCGCTAGACTGCTGTCTAGCTTTTTTGCTCCCCCCATATCACTCCCGAAGGCCGGTTGACACCTGCTGACCCCGGCTTCCCCGCCGTCCCATTGACCTCCCCGTGTGGGAGTGTCCCAATCAGGATGCGTTCCTTTGTTCCCCTTCCCGCCTCTCTTCCCTCGTGTGGGGAAAACCCCGCGCTTTCCAAAGCCTGCCCCGCCCTCTCTGGCGCAGCTCCTGTCGCGGCCTTGTCTCTTTCCCCCAGCCCATGTAACATTTCCTGCGTGTGATTGACCCCCTATGTACAACAACCATCACACATCAAACCTCAAACATCCCCCCCCCCCTCACAAACCCTCAGTTAGAGTCCAACTTTTCGGTTTGTATGAAGGTCCATGCCTCTTCAGGCGTTTCAAAATAATAGTGCTGGTCCTTGTATGTGACCCACAGTCGCGCTGGCTGCAGCATTCCGAATTTCACTCCTTTCCGGTGCAACACCGCTTTGGCCCGGTTGAAACCCGCTCTCCGCTTTGCAACCTCCGTGCTCCAGTCCGGGTATATTCGGATCTCTGCATTGTCCCACTTACTGCTCCGCTCCTTCTTGGCCCATTTCAGGACCCTCACTCTGCCCGTGAACCGGTGAAATCTTACCACCATCGCCCTTGGCGGCACATTTGCCTTGGGCCTCCTCGCCAGCACCCGATGTGCCCCGTCCAGCTCCAGCGACCTCGAAGTGGCCTCCGCGGCCATCATCGCCCCGAGCATCGTGCTCGTGTATGCTCCGGCATCGGCCGCCCCCTCCACTCCTTCAGGGAGACCCAGGATCCGCAGATTCTTTCTCCTTGACCTGTTCTCCAGGTCTTCGAGTCTTCCCGCCCACCTCTTGTGCAGCGCCTCGTGCTGCTCCACTCTCACTGCCAGGCCCAAGATCTCGTCCTCATTCTCACTGACTCTTTTCTGTACCTCCTGGATCTTTACCTCGTGGGCTTTCTGGGTCATCCCGAGTCCTTCAATTGCCGACAGCATAGGCGCCAGCATCTCCTTGCGCAGCTCCTCGAAGCAGCGCTTGATGAACTCCTGCAGCTCCGGCCCGCACTCCGCTTTGTCCCCGGCCGCCGCCATTTTGTTTTTTCCTTCGCTTCTCCCGCTGCTCCAATGCCGCTTTTTTGGCCGTTTCACTTCTGGTCTGGTCCATAAAAGTTGGAGGGGGAGCTCTCTCTTCCCTTCCCCACGGGTTGTCTTCGAAAAAAATTCCGTTGGGGCTCCTCTAACGAGCCCGAAAGTCCGTAATAGCGGGAGCTGCCGAATCGTGCGGCTTAGCTCCGCATAGCCGCAACCGGAAGTGCATCCTAAGTACCATGTTGAGAGTACCCCAAAGACTCCTGCACCTCCTGCCTATTCCGACTCTTCCGGATAACTATCCAACTTTTATCTGGAACTGTCATTGCCGATTATGGTGCCCAATACCTGGAACGCACAATTTAGTAAACTCTCATCTTCCCTAATGCGTCAAAGTGACTCCAGTTGCCCCGCAAGCTCAGAAATCCTGAGTTTGAGTTCAAGTAGCTGGAGACACTTCCTACACACACCGTCCCCAATAACCTTGAAGTTTCTACGTGGCCCAGGAATTGCAAACAACAGGCCTCAGCTGTTAATATTTTGTTTAACAGTATGATTTACTGTTATGTTTATATTGATTGAAGTTTTAGCGATTAGTTAATTAATTAGATAGGCTATAATTTTAATACAGTACTTAACCGTTTCCTGGCCCTTGTTTAAACCGTTGCCCGAGTCTTTTGGAAAACCTAATGCTTACCAATCAATCATCTACTTGCTGTCCATTTGTCACTCCTTGCTCTTTTTTGGAAATACATCGATCAGGTCCACAATACTCCTCCATGCTCTCACTCTCTTTTATTCCCCACTTCCACTGGTGTCTCACATCAGGCCCATGCAGCTTCCCCAGTCTCTCTCTCACTGTTATAACCTGACAGGAGGCCCCTGTGGCCTCACCTGAATACAATTTACCCAGATGAGAGGGCGGGGTTAACCCCCTTTTCCCAGGACTGCTAGGATATAAATACCTTGGCCCAGATGTGGACCGGGTGCGGGAGAGCCTTCGGGGAGTTGAGGAGCGTATAGTAACCTGAATAAAATCAAATTTTCTTCAGACATCGCTTCCGAGTGGTCACTTGCCTGAGACTTTACACTCTCTGTCTTTTATTTTCCACCAATGCTGCTGTGCCTCTGATCAGGTCCACATTCTTCTCCAGCTCTCTCTCTCTTTTGCTGCCATTGTTGGGGTCACTGTTCAGGTTGGCGCAGTTTCCCTGCGTGTGCATTCATTCGCTCTCTCTTTCTCTCTCTCTCTCTCTCTGTCTCTCTCACTCTCTCTTTCTTTCTTCTCTCTCTGTTGTCATGATATTCATATTAACATATCATGGTGCAATCACACACACACACTGATGGACAGATCGACGGACCAATCAACACACACGCAACATCACAGCCAATCACCAGTGAGAGCACACGCACTATAAAACAGGGAACACCACAGTTCCCGCTCATTCCAGCAGGAGATAGCTCAGAGCATAGAGTTCACAGCGTTCCACTCAGACATACACCATGTGCTGAGTGCCTCTCTAAGATAGTGCTAGGGCTGGGTCCACAGGTTAACTGGTAAAGTATGAACCACAGCCAGAAGTATACAGTAGATGTTATCAAGAATAATAAAACAGAGCTGTACCATCTACAACCGTGTTGGTTCGTTTGTATAGCGGAACACCCAACACGACATACTACCAGGATTGGAACCCAGCAACTGTGAGACCTACCTGCACATCTTCAGAGATCCGCCATCCTGTGCCATGGACACCATCAGCCCGCCGCAGCCACTCCAAATCGCTAGAAACCTCGGCGTCAACTGGAAGCTGTTTAAACAGCGCTTCCAGCTCTTCCTAGAAGCCACGGACAGGGAGAATGCATCGGACACCAGGAAGATCGCCCTCCTCCTCTCCACGGCGGGGCAACACGCCATCCACATCTATATCTCCCTGGCATTAGTGGAAGGCAAGGACAAGACGAAGTACAAGATGGTCCTTCCAAAACATGAGCAACACTTCAGCGTCGAAGTGAATGAGAGCTTCGAGAGGTACCTCTTCCAGCAACGCCTGCAGGGTAAGGATGAGCCTTTTCAATCCTTTTTGACACACCTCCGTATCCTTGCGCAGTCCTGCAGCTATGAGGCCACCTCCGATTCCATGATTCGGGACCAGATAGTTTTTGGGGTCACCTCGGGCACCCTACGCCAACAACTCCTCAAAATAAAGAGCCTCACCCTAGCCACCGCCATCGAAACCTGCGTCCTCCACGAAAAGGCGACCAGCCGGTACTCCCAATTCCAGGCGGCCGAATCGGCACGGCAGGGATCCCACGAGGCCGAGTGGGTCCACTCCATCGAGTTCCTCCCGGCCCGCGGCCCGGACGAGGGCGGCCATTTCGCGCGCTTTCCGCGGCCTCCCGCGCTTGTACGCGCCAAAAAAGACGTCGCGCAGGGGGACGTGACACGCAGGCGTGCTCTCCACAGGACCGAACTGCGCATGCGCGGTGACGCAATGAACGCCATGACATCACGACGTGCGGCAGCTGTGGATCCGCACATTTAAAGCGGCAATGTCCAGCGAAAAATTGACAATGCCTCCGCTGTGGCAAGATGGGCCACTACGCTGCCTGCTGTCGAGCAGCTCAACCTGCCAACGCTCCCCAATTCCGCCAGCCTCGCAGGGACATGCAGGCCATTCAGCCTCCATACACTGAGTCATACTCTGACGACGTACAGACCGGTGATACCGACAACCGGGAAGCCTTCCGCGTTGCGGTAATTGACAGAAATTAGATGTCCCCAAGTAGGACCCACCAGCCGATGCCAGTGCGCAGCGTCAATCCGGGTGATGAATGGTGTGCCACCCTAACGGTCAACCGATCGCCAATCACATTCCTTTTAGACACTGGTGTCTCCGCCAATCTCATTGCATGGTCAGCCTTCTACGCCTTGAAGATCAAACCACCGATTCGGCCATCCCGCTGTCAGTTGGTCGATTACAACAGTAATGTTATCCCGGCCATGGGATCCTGCCAGCTCGAGGTTACACACAATTCATACACAGCCACACTGTCTTTTGAGATAGTTGGATCCTCGAAGGACTCCCTGCTAGGCGCACAGGCGTGCAAGGTTCTCCATCTCGTTCAGCGGGTACACACTCTGTCTCCAGAAGGCACGTCCGATTTCCCGGATGCAGACTTTAGGGCACAGCTCCACTCGCTCCTCGCCCACAACCAGGAGGCTTTCAAGGGCATGGGCACACTGCCCTATACTTACAGAATACGGCTCAAACCGGACGCCACCCCGGTCATTCACGCACCTCGTAGAGTCCCAGCACCACTCAAGGACTGCCTCAAGCAGCAGCTGCAGGACCTGCAGGACCAAGGAGTGCTTTCCCGGGTCACGGAGCCCACGCCTTGCGTCAGCTCCATGGTGTGCGTACAAAAGCCCTCTGGCGAACTCTGGATCTGCATCGACCCGAAAGACCTGACCAATAACATCATGAGGGAACACTACCCCATACCCAAACAGGAAGAGATCACGAGCGAAATGGCCCGGGCTAAAATTTTTACAAAGCTTGATGCCTCGAAGGGTTTTTGGCAGATTCAACTGGATCAGTCCAGCAGGAAGCTGTGTACTTTCAACACTCCCTTTGGCAGATACTGCTACAATAGGATGCCGTTTGGCATCATCTCGGCATCCAAGGTGTTTCATCGCACCATGGAACAGATGATGGAGGGCATCGAAGGGGTGCGCGTCTATGTTGACGACGTCGTCATCTGGTCCACCACACCACAGGAGCACATCAGTCGTCTCCAGCGCGTCTTTGCTCGGATACGAGACCACGGCCTGCGCCTCAACCGAGCCAAGTGTTCTTTTGGCCAAACTGAGCTAAAGTTTCTGGGGGACCACATATCCCGGTCAGGGGTGCATCCGGATGCAGACAAAGTGACAGCTATTACAGCCATGCCGCAGCTGGCAGACAAGAAGACAGTGCTACGCTTTCTCGGGATGGTCAACTTCCTGGGGAAGTTCATTCCCAACCTTGCCTCCCACACAACGGCTCTTCGCCACCTGGTGAAGAAGACTATGGAGTTCCAGTGGCTGCCCGCACACCAGAAGGAATGGGAGGAGCTCAAGATCAAGCTCACCACCGCCCCGGTATTGGCGTTCTTCGACACTACTCGAGATACAAAGATCTCGACTGATGCCAGCCAGTCCGGCATTGGGGCGGACTCCTGCAACGGAACAACACTGCATCATGGGCCCCAGTCGGCTATGACCCCCCACAGAACAGCGCTACGCGCAGATTGAGAAGGATTGCCTGGGTGTGTTAACCGGCATAGATAAATTCCACGACTATGTGTATGGTCTCCCTCAGTTCACCGTGGAAACCGTCCATCGCCCCCTGGTCGGCATCATACAAAAGGACCTTAATGAGATGACCCCTCGCCTCCAGCGCATTCTGCTCAAGCTCCGAAGGTTTCAGCCGGCATAACCCCCTGAGACACTTCAACCCCATGAGTTGGTAACGTCCCCCTGGGCGAAGGTGGGTGTGGACCTCTTTCATGCGCTCGGCAGGCACTACATCATCATAATTGACTATTTTTCAAATTATCCGGAGGTCATACGCCTGCCCGACTTGACATCATCAGCTGTAATCAGAGCATGTAAAGAAACCTTCGCTCGCCATGGCATTCTGCTTACCATCATGTCGGACAATGGGCCCTGTTTTGCGAGCCAAGAATGGTCTTCTTTTGCCGCTTCGTATGGCTTCACACACGTGACGTCCAGCCCTTTGCATCCCCAGTCGAACGGCAAGGCGGAAAAGGGCGTCCATATCGTGAAGCGGCTCCTCTGCAAGGCTGCTGATGCCGGATCTGACTTCTGTTTAGCCATGCTGGCCTATCGCTCGGCCCCACTGTCCACAGGCCTCTCGCCAGCCCAGCTGTTGATGGGTCGCGCCCTCAGGACCACTGTGCCGTCCATTCATGCTTCTAAACCCGACAATGCTCCAGTACTGCAAAGGATGCGACAGCAGCGTGCTCAGCAGAAGGTGGCACATGACACTCGGGCAACTGATCCTCCTGCCCTGGCGCCTAGAGACAACGTCCGCATACACCTACCAGAGGGTGGCTGGTCGGCAACTGCCGAAGTTCTCCGCCGCGTGGCTCCCTGCTCGTTCCTGGTTCGCATGCCTGATGGCTCCATTCGCCGGCGTAATCGGCGGGCCCTTCGGCTGCTTCCGCTCTTGCTACGTGATCATGCATCGGTGCCACGCCCTCCTTCTGTCCCTGATGTCGACTTCGTGGAGCTTCCTGCCACTATGTCTATTCCTCTATCGTCCGTGGCCAGGCCTATTCCTCAGCCAGTGGATCCTGACCCACCCTTGAGGCGGTCAACCCGAATTCGTCGCCCACCTACGAGGCTGGACGTATGAGCCTGTTTGCACATTGGACTCACTGAATTGTTATGCTACAAAATGTTAATGTTTTTCTCTTTTTGTTGTTCCAGGAGTTCTCTTTCGATATTTGATGATTGCACTTGTTTTGTTTGTGGTACAACCTTGTTGCTATGTTGCACCTGACACCTTCCTATGTATATAGTTTAGCCTCATGTACATGTTGTAGATATTGCACACATATATTCAGCTGCACTCACTACACACCAATATTTATTACCATAAAGGCACATATTCTTGTGAAAAGGGGGGATGTCATGATATTCAAATTAACATATCATGGTGCAATCACACACACACTGATGGACAGATCGACGGACCAATCAACACACACGCAACATCACAGCCAATCACCAGTGAGAGCACACGCACTATAAAACAGGGAACACCACAGTTCCAGCTCATTCCAGCAGGAGATAGCTCAGAGCACAGAGCTCACAGCGTGCCACTCAGACATACACCATGTGCTGAGTGCCTCTCTAAGATAGTGCTAGGGCTGGGTCCACAGGTTAACTGGTAAAGTACGAACCACAGCCAGAAGTATACAGTAGATGTTATCAAGAATAATAAAACAGAGTTGTACCATCTACAAACGTGTTGGTTCGTTTGTATAGCAGAACACCCAACACGATATCTGTCTCTTTCTTTCGCTGCCATTGCTGGGGTGACTGTTCAGGTTGCCGCTGTTTCGCTGCGCGCGCACGCTCTCTCTCTCTCTCTCTTTTATGCTCTGTTGCTGATGGTGTCTCGGATCAGGACCACACATGTTGTGATCTGATGAGGGGGGAACAGCATCAAGAGAAAAGTGGCCAGAAGTAGCCAGACTCATGTTCCTTCTAGCTTCACAAAATAAGCTTTTCATTTACTTCAGAAGGTTTCTTTACCAACAGCCTCAATTGAATTGAGCAGCATTGCAGGTTGTCCATTGGATCGTTGTTGAGGGTCGAGTGCAGGCTGGAGTCAGACCAACCAATCCATGAAAAAGTTTTGAGACTGTCGCACGGTCTGCCGGGTGCTGAGGCAGGCTGTTTAAAAGGCCTACCTCAGTGCTGTGCGATTTTGTCCCAGTTAAAATAAAAACACAAAGGTTCGCCAGCCATTACACTCCACATGTCTCGTCCATGCCACCTCATGCCCCTATGCCACGCCATGCCTCCTCACCCCTCCAGTTACCCCTCATGTCTCCCATACCAATAAATGTCACTCCACTCGGCGCTTATGGCCCCTCATGTCCCCTATGTCAAGCCCTGGCACTTCCATACTTATTGACCCACTGTGCAAACATAATGAGGCTTGGCTGAGAGCCCAGACATCCAATACTCTTGTTGAAATAGCTGCACCCCAGAGAAAATATTGCTTGATTGACAGCTGTGGCTCTCCGATCTCTGCGGTCAATTTCATTAGTTTATTTACACAAGGTTAAGTGATCACAATGGTTTGTGGTTTATGTTATTGAAAAAGTCTGAATGACTGACACTTTTGTTGTCTTGTAGTGAAGTGACTATTTTTAACACAGTAAAAAACAATGAATGAAAGACTTTTGTTTCAAGACTTTTGTTAACATATCCTATTGCCATTATAGGATTCATTGGTTGTTTGCTGGGAAAATATAGACTGGAACAATCAGATTCAGATGGGCAATGGTAACCTTAATGAGGAATTCATAGAATGTTTTTGGGATAGTTTCTTATACCAGCATATTGTGGCACCAACCAGGCTATACTAGACCTGGTATCATGTAATGAGGTATAATTATTTAATGACCTCATTGTGAAGGTGCCCCTATCAGAAGATTGATCAGAAGATTGATCAGAAGATTGGCCTCCTTCTGCACTGTAAATTCTATGATTTTATGATTCTAAAATTATTGAATTTTATATTCAGTTTGAGGAAGAGAATAGTAGGTCAAAGAATTGTATTTTAAACTTAAGTAAGGGGAATTATGAGGGCATGAAAGTAGAGTGAGCTAAAGTGAACTGGAAAATTTGGTGAAGGGATAGGTCAATAGAAGTGCAGGGTAGACATTTAAAGGGATATTTCAGAATACACAGAGTAGATACATTCCAATGGGAAAGAAAAATTCCCAGGCAAGCCCCCATCATCTGTGGTTAACTAAAAAAGCTAAAGATAGTAACATAATTAAAGAAGAAGCATATAATTATACAAAGGTGGGTGGCAGGTCAGAAGATTAGGCAGAATCTAAAAACGCAGCAAAGAATGACTGAAACATTAATGAGGAGGAAAAATTAGAGTACAGGAGAAAACTAGCGTGAAATATAAAGACAGATAGTAAGGGATTCTAGAGCTATTTAAAAAAAGAAAAGAGTTGACAAAGTGAGAATTGATCCAATAGCAAGTGAGTCTGGGGAATTAATAATGGAAAATAAGGAGATGTCAGTTGAATTGAAGAGGTACTTTGCATCGGTCTTCCTGATAGAGAGCATAAGTAAATCCCCAAAATAACTGTGAATCAGGAAATGGACAGGAGGGAGGAGCTCAAGAACGTTACAAACACAAGGGAAGCAGTACTGAGGAAATTATTGGTGATGCGGATTGTCAAGTCCCCAGGAAAATATTTGAATCTATGATTAAGGACATTATAGTCGGGCACTTAGAAAAATTAAAGGCAATTAGGCAGAGTCAACATGGTTTTGTGAAAGGCATATCGCAAATTTATTGGGGTTTTTTGAAGGAGTCACGTACTGTGGATAAAGAGAAACTGGCTAATGTACTGTACTGTCCATTAATGTACTGTATTTAAATTTTGAGAAGATGCCACATTAAAGGCTATTGCAGAAAATAAAAGCTCATCGTGCAGGGGGCATCATATTGGATAGAAGATTGTTGAGCTAACCGGAAACAGAGAGCAGATATAAATGTGTCATTTTCTGATTGGCAAGATGTTACAAGTGGTGTACCACAAGAATCAGTGCCGGGGTTTCAACCTTTTTGCAATTTATTTAAATTATTTGGCTAAAGGGATTGAAGGTCAGGTTGCTAAATTTGTTGATGACACAAAGATAGCTAGGAAAGTAAGTTGTGATGTTTACATAAGGAGGGTACAAAGGGATACAGATAGGTTAAGTGAGTGGGCAAAGGTCTACCAAATGGTGTACAATGTGGGAAAATGTGGAAATATCCATTTTGGCAGGAAGAATAAAAAAGTAAGCATATTATCTGAATGGTGAGAGATTACAGAGCTCTGAGGCGCAGAGGTGCCTGCATGTCTGATTGCATGAATCAAAGAAGGTTAGTTTGCAGGCACAGCAAGTAATTAGAAAGGCTAAAACAATGTTTTTGTTTATTGTGCCGGTAACTGAATACAAATGTTGGGAGGTTATACTTCAGTTATACAGGGCATTGGTGAGACCACACCTGGAGTACTGTGTACTATATTGGTCTCCTTATTTAATGAAGTTGTTCAGAGAAGGTTTACTAGATTAAAAAATTGAATGGACAGGTTGTCTTATGAGGAACAATTGGACAGGCCAGGCTTGCATCTGCTGGAGTTAAAAAAATTAAGAGGTGACTTGATTGAAACACATAGGATTTTGAAAGGCCTTGACAGGGTAGATGTGGAAAGGGTGTTTCCTCATGTCGGAGAACTAGGCGCTCACTTTAAAAAACATTTTTCGCAATTTAGGACTGAGACTAGGATACTGTTTTTCATAAGACATCTGTGAGTCTTCAAAAGGTCGTGGAACCAGAGGGCAGAATTCAACGGAAACATTTCCAAGTGTAATTTTGGATGGGTTTAGCGGGCTGATCCCGCCGGTGTTTTGGTTGAGATCCACAGTGGTATTCACCCCCACTTAGTCATTTTTTGGGGCCTTGGGGAGTTTTGACCCGACCTAGCCCACACTTAAAAATGTTTTCAGCAGAGGGGAGCTGAACTCGCTGACGAAACCGGCTATTCAGAGATCTGGCCCGATCTCTAAGTGAGCTGGAAGGCCCCCCCACATTCCTCACCCACGGACAAAGTCACCCCCTGCATACATGGGCAGTACCTCACCCCCATTCCCACTGCCCCCCCTCCCCCCACCTCACAGATGATGATACCCGTTTATGAGGTCTCTGAGGGCCTCTGCCTTTTCAGGCCTCCCCAGCCACCTTTTGGGCTCCCTCTTTCAGGACCCCTACCTTTCACCTCCCCCCAATCTTTATGATGTCCCTTCATACCCCCCCATTCATCCCCCCACCATTCAAAACCCCCTCATCCCCCTTTCATGGGCATGGGACACCTCAGGCCCTGACCCTTGGCAATGTCACCCTGGCATTGCCACTGCACACCCTGGCAGTGCCCAGTGGCAGTGCCAATGTGCCAGGCTGGCAGTGCTAATGTGCCCAGATTCCATCCAGAGTGCCAGGGCACCACCCTGTCCTGTCTCCAACCACCCAGGGGTCTTCAAAGGCCCAAAGGCCTGAGGGAGCCCCCAGGTGCTGTTATGCCTGGTCTACATTTGTGTGGATCAGTAGTAGCCGGCGCCCTGGTGAGGTCTGCCAGGTGAGGCCGTTGGATCCCAGGTGCTGGAGGAATCCAGTGAATGAATGTTTAAATGAACCTAATGACTCATTTAAATATGCATATCTTGGATCTGGCCCAGTGAGAACGAGATCCAGATTGCAATGTCTCGCGACAAGGCCGTTAAATCGCACCCAGAATCTTTGAATATTTTTAAGGCAGAGGTGGACACATTCTTGATAGGGATGGTGGTGAAAGATTATCGGGTGTAGGCGAGAATGTGGGATTGATATTACAATCATATTCAGCCATGATCTTATTGAATGTGCTGTGAGCTGTACCGGCACCGGAAGATGGTGTGCCACGGCAGGCGCGGGTCCGCGCATGTGCACCACGGCCGTCTCCGTGCCAGCCCGCGGGCAACATGTAGGAGTCCTACAGAGGCCCAGAGCGGAGGAACAAACGCCCTCCGGAATTAGCGTGCCCGCCGATCGGTTGCCCCCAATCACGGGCCTGACCAAGGCCCTCCCCGGAGTCGGCTCCCCCTGCCCCCCCCCCCCCCACCAGGATGGCCCCTGTAGGCAGAATGCCGAGGTCCCGCCTGGTAGGACCATACGCAAACGACGCCGGCGGGACTCAGCGGGCACTCGGCCTGTCGAGCGTGCAGAATCGCCACGGGGGCCACTTTCAACGGCCCCCGACCGGCGCAGCAGTGACCGTGCCGGTGCGATTGCCGCCGATTCTCCGGTCGGCGGCCCGGCATCGGAGCGGCGTGGCAGGATTTGTGCGCCCCCCCCCGGCGATTCTCGACCTGGTGCGGGCTCGGAGAAACCCGGCCAATGTGTTTAAGAAGGATTCTGTTTTGATTCCAGGAAACAGCGTGTGAAATTGATCAGAGGAATATGGTTTGAGTGGGGAAGTCCCAAGGGAGTTGATGGACTTTGCAACCTGCAGAGATAATTTGTTTTTCATCTTGGGGAGATAAGGTCATTGCTGAGTGGAGCCCAGAATTGCAGAGGCAGTAAAGTTTGTGGAGAAGCTTTGGGAGAAAGAAGAGGTAAATTCTGATCTGTCTAAAACTGAGTCCACAATTCTCTCACAGGACATTTATAAAAGAGCAATAAACTGTAATGCAGAGCAGTCTTGTCTGGGGACAAAGAAGAAACTGAGACCTGTCGGGTGAACCAGTTTTTGAAGAAATTCAGGCATAGTCTGAAGGGGTTCTAACAGGAGCCAAATCTATTTTATAAACCATGTATTACTTTAGGCCATGTTAGTTTTAAGATGGATTGAGAGCTGTACATTTATTTTCTTGTTGTTTAATGGGAAATTGAGTCGTAGAGTTACGGGGTAATTGTAAGCTGTTCTTTTCAGGTGTGAAGTTAAAATGTTTAATATTATATTCATAATAAAGCATTGTTTTCAAAATACCCAGGGCCCTATATTTTCATGCAATCACTACTGGAGCGAATCATTCTGCACAGTCTTACAAATAAACTAAAATATTGGGGTTTAGGTCCAGTATCCTAGCCACTGTTGGAGCCCGGTCAGGGATCGTAATAACCCCCACATTCCTGCTTACTAGTAGTAATGAATAATAACAATGAGTTGGAACACCTTTTGATCATTTCCCCTCCATAGCAAAGTGATGGGGGAGCTAATTATAATGCCTGCCTGCTAAAGATCAACTTAACATTCTAATTTTTGTAATTGGCAGAAAGTCTGGAATGCAGGATGACGCTCAGATTACTGTGAACTGATCTCTGCAATTTGTTGCCTAAATAAAGTATTTCCCACAATAAGCGCACAATGCTGATTTGGTGCCAACACTGCTAAATTGCCAAAGTCAATCTCCACATTCCAGCCTTTACTTTGCACAACTGTGTAAGACTTTAATGAAATGCAGAACACTCCTGCCAGTACTTTTTAAACAAATCATGAGTACTTACATATTAGTTGCTGGATTCCTGCTTCTGGCGGTTGGTGCAATTGTACATGTTTTTGACGCTTGCCTACACACTGCTAAAGTTTGAATACTCGATAGAGAGTTGTTTGGCTGGAGTGTGAGTACTTTGTTTTATTGATTAGAAGCTTATGTTGAAACAAGTTTTTTCCAGGCTTGGGTGGCATGGTAGGGCATCCACTAGAATTGAATGTCTCATATATATGGTTTTAGTGCTTAAAAACAACAGTCTCCGTGAATACTCAAGTCTTTTCAATATAGTACTGTGATCAGTTTCAGGATAATCAGATTTCTGTTGATTTAGTTTTTATTTCTTATATTTGTCTTAATTATTATTCATCATTGGTCGACAGCTGAAATTAGTTATTTGTTAGTTAGTGGATTTTGAGCAAGGAGTTGCCATTAGCCTTTTCCTGTTCTAATCTGTTGTTTCACTTCGTAGCTTTCTAACCGAGAAAATCAGTGGCTGACATTTCATATACCATTTCTTCTCCTAAAGATAATGGCAGTTACTGATCCCAGCATTTCTTATTATATGTCTAATGGTCAGAGATATTTAATCTTCAGGAAGCCAGTGCTCAATATTGCTCAGCAGTTCTCATTGTTAAGTCCGTAATTCCATTAAGTCACATTAAAATTTGTTTCTCATTCCAAATGAGGAGAAAGAAAATTGCAAATGCTGTAATCAAATGAATGGGTCAGTCAGCATCCATGGAGAGAATGCGCCATCTTATCTGTTCTCTCCACAGATGTTGATTGACCAGCTAATTGTTTGCAGCAATTTTTGTTTTCGTTTTGAGTTCTCATCCAGTGTGGAGCTGACTAACATAGGTATAAAAGAGAATATAACATGAAACTTTTCTTTTTGTTTCCATGCAGAGACTGGTTGATGCTGCTGAAGAAGCTGATTTATACCACAAGTATGAAATGAATTTTGAGGTGAGTATACCAATCATGCACCAGGGCCAAAAAGGTTATTTTCAAACTGTGGTAAACCACTGTTACACCTGTATTAGGTGATGTAAGGTAGGACCTGTACTACAGGGACACCGGTAGCCCCTGCCTGCTGGCTCCGCCCAGTAGAAGGAGTATAAATATGCGTGTCCTCTATTCAGCAGCCATTTCGCCAGCTGCTGTGGGAGGCCACACATCTTACTGGAATAAAGTCACAGTTGTATCCAACCTGAGTCTTTGTACAATTGATCGTGCATCAATTTATTGCAGTAAGATTTTCTAGAAGATGGACCTCCGAATCAAACCAGATCGCCTGCAGCTGGATCCGCAGTCTAGCGACGCCAGAAAGGACTTTAATCACTGGCTAGCCTGCTTCGAGGCCTATATCAACTCAGCGACCACCCCTCTGACGGAGGCTCAGAAAATACAGATCCTGTACTCAAGGTTGAGCTCCAGCGTGTTTCCGCTGATCCAGGACGCCCCGAACTACGCGGACGCCATGGCGCTCCTCAAAGAAAATTACGCACAGAAAGCGAACACACTCTTCGCCAGGCATGTACTCGGCACTCGCTCTCAACTCCCTGGTGAGTCCATAGAAGACTTCTGGCGGGCCCTAATCCCACTCGTTCGGGACTGTGACTGTCAGGCCGTTACGGCCACCGAACATTCTAACCTTCTTATGCGCGATGCTTTTGTAATGGGGATTGGGTCGGACCTCATTCGCCAAAGGCTGATTGAAGGGGCCACGCTCGACCTAGCAGGGACTAAGAAGCTAGCACTCTCCATGACGGTCGCCTCACGTAATGCTCAGGCCTACCACTCCGGCCGCGCGGCCCACCCCTCCTATCCCTCGTGGACCCCCCAAACGGCCGCCCCAGCCGGGCCTTACCCAGCCAATACGCCAGCGCCACACGCCAATCCACGCACCCCGGGGGTCCCCGATGTTACTTCTGCGGCCAGCAGAAGCACCCTCGCCAACACTGCCTGGCCCATGGGCACCGCCATTTTGTCCCCCGCAGGATCTTCAGGCACCGCCATCTTGTCTTCCCCACGGGGCATGGACGCCGACAACATTCCACGACCCGGACCCCCCACGTTCTCCATCTTCGGACGCCAGCGACGACCAACCGCAGCTCGCCTCAATGACGCTCGACAAGTCTCGCCCACGCAACCTGGCCACCGCCTCGACTACAGTGAAAATCAACGGCCACGTGACCTCTTGTCTGCTGGACTCTGGGAGCACTGACAGCTTCATCCACCCGGATACGGTAAGGCTCCCTCGCAGTCCACCCCGCCAACCAAAGAATCTCCCTGGCCTCCGGATCCCATTCCATCCCGATCCGGGGGTTCTGCACGGTCACTCTCATGGTCTAGGGCATAGAATTCAGCGGCTTCCGCCTCTACATCCTTCCTAATCTCTGCGCTGCACTACTACTAGGCCTGGACTTCCAGTGCAATCTCCAGAGCCTCACCCTCAAATTCGGCGGGCCCCTACCACCCCTCCCTGTGTGCGGCCTCGCGACCCTAAAGGTCGACCCACCCTCCCCCTTTGCCAATCTAACTTCGGATTGCAAACCCGTTGCCACCAGGAGCAGACGGTACATCGCCCAGGACAAGACCTTCATCAGGTCCAAGGTCCAGCGGCTGCTTCGTGAGGGCATCATCGAGGCCAGCAACAGCCCCTGGAGAGCTCAGGTGGTAGTCGTAAAAACTGGGGAGAAGCACAGAATGGTCGTGGACTACAGCCAGACTATCAATCGGTACACGCAGCTCGACGCGTACCCCCTCCCACGCATATCTGATATGGTCAATCAGATTGCGCAGTACCGGGTCTTCTCAACGATAGACCTAAAATCCGCCTACCACCAGCTCCCCATTTGTAAATCGGACGGTCCATACACCGCTTTCGAGGTGGATGGTCGTCTCTATCACTTCCTCAGGGTTCCCTTCGGCGTCACTAACGGGGTCTCGGTCTTCCAAAGGGAGATGGACTGAATGGTCGACTGGTACGGTTTGAGGGCCACCTTTCCGTACCTAGACAACGCCACCATCTGCGTCCATGATCAGCAGGACCACGATGCCAACCTTGCTAAATTCCTCCGCACCACCACTCACCGCAACCTCATCTACAACAAGGAGAAGTGTGTGTTCAGCACAACCCGCCTAGCCATCCTCGGCTATGTGGTCCAGAACGGAGTTCTGGGGCCCGATCCCGACCGCATGAGCCCCCTCATGGAGCTTCCCCTCCCCCACTGCCCCAAGGCCCTCAAACGCTGCCTGGGGTTCTTCTCCTGCTACGCCCAGTGGGCCCCAAACTATGCAGACAAGGCCTGCCCACTCATTCAGTCCACCCACTTTTCCCTTATGGCTGAGGCACAACAGGCTTTCGCCCGTATCAGAGCTGATATACCAAGGCCGGGATGCACGCAGTAGATGAGGCACTGCCCTTCCAAGTAGAAAGCGACGCATCAGACGTCGCACTTGCCGCCACCCTCAACCAGGCAGGCAGACCTGTGGCGTTCTTTTCCCGCACCCTTCATGCCTCAGAAATTCAGCACTCGTCCGTCGAAAAAGAGGCCCAAGCTATCGTTGAAGCTGTGCGGCATTGGAGGCATTACCTGGCCAGCAGGAGATTCACTCTCCTCACTGACCAACGGTTGGTAGCCTTCATGTTCAACAACACGTAGCGGGGCAAGATCAAAAATGATAAAACCTTGCGGTGGAGAATCGAGCTCTCCACCTATAATTACGAGATTCTGTATCGCCTCGGCAAACTCAACGAGCCCCCAGACGCCGTATCCCGAGGTACATGTGCCAGCGCACAAGTAGACTGACTCCGGGCCCTGCACGACAGCCTTTGTCCCCCGGTGGTCACATGGTTGTACCATCTTGTCAAGGCTCGTAATCTGCCCTACTCCGTCGAGGAAGTATGGACAATCACCAGGGACTGCCAGGTCTGTGCGGGGTGCAAGCTGCACATCTACCGGCCGGACTGTGTGCACCTGGTGAAAGCCTCCCGCCCCTTTGAACACCACAGCGGGGATTTCAAAGGGCCCCTCCCTTCCACCGACTGTAACACATATATTCTCAGTGTGATCGATGAATACTCCAGGTTTTCCTTCGCCACCCCCTGCCCCGATATGACGTCTGCCACCGTCATCAAGGCCCTCAACACAATCTTCGCTCTGTTCGGCTTCCCCGCCTACATCCACAGTGACAGGGGATCCTCATTCATGAGTGATGAGCTGCGTCAGTTCCTGCTCAGCAGGGGTATCGCCTCCAGCAGGACAACCAGCTATAACCCCTGGGGAAACGGGCAGGTAGAGAGGGAGAATGGAATGGTTTGGAGGGCCGTCCAACTGGCTCTACGGTCCAGGAACCTCCCAGCCTGACACTGGCAGGAGGTCCTCCCTGATGCACTACACTCCATCTGGTCACTACTGTGCACCGCTACGAATAACACACCCCATGAACGTCTTTTTGCCTTCCCCAGGAAATCCACATCCGGGGTGTCGCTCCCGACTTGGCTCGCAGCTCCAGGACCGGTCCTGCTCCATAGGCACGTCCGACTCCACAAGGCGGACCTGTTGGTGGATAGGGTGCACTTGCTCCATGCCAACCCCCAGTATGCCTATGTGGCGTACCCCGACAGCCGCCAAGATACTGTCTCCCTCAGGGACCTCGCACCAGCAGGTTCCACTCATACACATTTCCCCAGCCTGGCGCGACCCTCCCCTCCCCCGGCGCTCCCAACATTAACCCCACCAGGACCATCCCTCTTTCCCCTGCCACGCAAGAGGATGAAGAGGATTTTGGCATGCTCCTGGGGTCGCCCGACATCAGGCCAGCACCGACGTCGCCAGCATCAACATCGCCGCCACCGTTAGGTCGCTCCCAGCGGAACGTCAAGGCACCAGACCGGTTGAATCTCTAACTGGCACCGAACTTTCAAAAGACATTTTTTTCTCTCCTAATCAAACACTGTGAATAAATTCACTACTGTATATAGTTCTCCACCACCCCAGCGGACTCATTTTTAACAGGGGGTGAATGTGGTAAACCACTGTTACACCTGCATTAGGTGATGTAAGGTAGGACCTGTGCTACAGGTTCGCCGGTAGCCCCTGCCTGCTGGCTCTGCCCAGTAGGAGGAGTATAAATATGCGTGTCCTCTGTTCAACAGCCATTTCGCCAGCTGCTGTGGGAGGCCACACATCTGACTGCAATAAAGCCACAGTTGTATCCAACCTGAGTCTTTGTACAATTGATCGTGCATCACAAACATCGTACCAGCAACATTTACATATCAGCTTGAATCTGCACTAAGTTTCAACCAACTGGTTTTCTGTTTGATACTGGAGTTTAGTAAAGGTTATTGAATAACTAAGCACACTAATAAAACTTGACGAATTTTAATTATAGGGCAGGATTTAACTAAATGGGAACAAAGTCCTATAGCGCGCACATTTAGCTGCGTGTATCCGCGCCGAGAACCACTATAAAATGGCACCCAAGTTAGATAGGGACCCTCAGGAGGGAACACACAGCCGAGGCCGTACATAGCACCATTTTGTGCACTGAGGAACTCCGCTTACCGGAACTCCTCGGTGTAGCAAGAGATCGGGATGCCATTTAAAAATGGCATCCTGATCTCTGGAGCCCCCGAAGCGAGTCTCAAACCCCTCCCACACAGTATGTGAAGGTCCCCATTATCCCTCCACACCCCCCAACACCCTGGCACGGCACCCCACTCAATTGCCACCTTGCAAAAAATGCCAGCTTAGCACCTTGGCAGTGCCAACCTGGAAGTGCCCCACTAGCTGGCAGTGCCACCAGGTTCCTGGGTGGTATTTTCCGAGTGGCACCAGCAGTGCCAGGGTACCACCCTTCCCAAAGGGCATGCACCTGGGAGCCCCAATCCCTGGGAGTTCCCAACAAGTGCCATTCCATCTGGTCCCTGTTTGTGGAGACCAGTACTGAACAGCGCTTGCCCAAGGTCTCCGAGGCGAAGGGGAGAGATTGAATGATTCGGGTACCATGGGGAAACTGCACATTAAAGTGAGACTAGCTGTCACGCTTTGAAAGGCAGATTTGCCAAAAAGTGATCCCGCCGACAATTGATGGGATTTATATCACAACGTCGCACAAGATCGTGTTAGATCTTGCGAGGTGTGGCAAGCTGGACAGATCCCGGGAGCGGAGTCTCCTGGCTTCTATTGGGCACACTGTGCCTTGGCGAGCTACAATTTGGGGACAGCGTGGCCATTCGATCACGCCCATAGAATCATACAGCACTAAAGGACAAATCCAGCCCATCGTGCCTCTGTCTGCTCTTTGAAAGCATGAAAGTGCTAACCAGTTAGTCCCACTCCCCTAGTTTCCCCATAGCAATGCAACATTTTCCTTTTCAGGTATATGTGAATCCCCCTTAGAAAGTAACTAAGAGCCTGAAACTGCCAATATCGGGAGTGGCTAACTACTCAACATAAGTCTCTGATGCGCCTTTTGACTTTGAGGAAGTCCCAACACACACATATCTGCAGTACTTACGCGGAAGTTTAAACTTCCGATTGACAGCTTTACTTTGCCTGGATTGCGGCACTATTCCCAAGATATAGGAACAGATGGCCAGAACTATGGAAACTTAGGCTGTACTTACCTTGATTTTTGCAGAGATTGAATTTGAGATTTCCTTGTTGAGGAAACCTGCTGAGGAGAGCAGCTAGAAGTAAATTAGCTGAACTGTCAAAGCGTTCCAACAGAATGGTAACCCTTATAAAGCTCACCTCCGACTGACAATGTTCCCCTCTTCACCACAATATTCATCTCTCCGCCATCTGGCAGCGTTCATTTCCCTCTTTAGCAATCTTCACACCCCTGACAATGTTCATCCACTTCTGGCAATCTTCACTACTGCTCCCACCAATGTTACCCCCCAGACAATGTTCACATTCCCTTTCTGAAAGTATTAACCCCTCTCTCACCCAGAAATGTTCACCCCTCAACAATGTTCACACACCCTCAGCAACAATCGTCACCTCCCAGCCATGACCACCAGCTCCCTCACCCTTTCCCATGCCATCCAATAGACAATACCCAGCTTCCCATTCCTGACAATGCTCACTCTCTTCCTGACAATATTCACCCCACCTTTCCAGACAATATTCAACTTCTTCCCAGCAATACTTACAGCCCTACCTGGCATTGCTAAACCCACCTTTACCCAACATTGGTTACCTTCCCACTCCCACAAATTCTCACACCCACTGCTGGCAATGGTCACCCTCCTCCTGACAATATTCATTACCCCCTTCATGCAATGCTCACTCCTCACAGCAATGTTTACTGTCACCCACTACCAAACCGGGGGAGAGATGAGCCAATGGGTAGTGAGCATTGTTGGAAGGGGTATGGGAGTGGGTGATCAATCTTGGGAGGTGAGGGAGGGGAATGAACATTGTTGGTGAATGAGGGGATTGAGCATTGCCAGGGGTGAGGGGGGGCTAAACATGTTGACGGATGAGGGGTTGAGAATTGTCAGGAGTGAGGGGGGGGGCGTGAATATGTCAGTGGATGAGGGAGTTTAGCATTGTCAGGGGTGAAGGGGTGTAAATTGTCAGTGGATGAGGGGGTTGAGCATTGTAGGAGGTGAGGGAAGGGGTGAACATGTTGATGCATGAGGGGGTTGAGCATCATTGGAGGTGAAGAAACGGGATGAAAAATACAAGTGGATGAGGAGGTTGGACAATATTGGGGGGTGAGGGGAGGGGGTCGAACATGTTGGTTAATGTGGGGGTTGAGCATTGTCAAAGTTTTAAGATAATATCCCTGTTTTTATACGTTATGCTTCTATTTGTAAAGCCCTGGATCCCATTTGTTTCTTTAAAAGATTCAACAGCTGGACCTGCCACCATCATGTATTTCTCTCTATGAACCACCAGGTCCCTCTGTTCCTGTACCCCTTTTAAAATTGTGCCATTTCGTAAAATTCTCAAGTAAATGACTAATTTAAAGATTACATGAAATGTCACAATATCATCTTATTTCAAAAATATTTAAATTATGAAATTTAAAAATGATTAATGTAAGAAATGTTTTTCCTTGCTAAATAATAGCTTTAAAGTTAATTGCCATATCTTATTGTGCGCTGCATAATCAGTGAAACACTCTCCAAATTATACGAATTGACTTAAACCATTCCCCTCACAATAATTGTTCAATTAATGTCCCGATACATTGATTTGTTTTCCTAACAAGACTGTTTTCTGGACTACTAATTATTAATTACATCTGTCCGAATCCTTTCACCAAAGCTGTGTCGTGCGGAAATTCATCAGGGTATCCAACATCGTGCCTCTTTTCCTCACAAATTGAAACCTAATTAACCTTTTATGTAACATATTTTGTCAATGTGTTTTTTAAAAAGTATTTTTATTCAAATTTTAATAATTTTTCATTTAATGCACCTAACATTACAAAACAAAATAAATATTAATGTGCTTTTATTTTTTTTAAATATATTTTATTCAAAATTTTTGGCCAACCATGACAGTACATTGTGTATCCTTTACACAGTAATATAACTATATAAATAACAATGGCCAGTTTTAAGCAAGAAATAAATAATATACAAACAACATCAAAATTAAAAAACAAAACTAAATGGCGACTGCCTTGTCCCAAATAAATACTCTCCAAAAATACAATTCAACAGTCCAATATACAATTACCTATAACAACAACCTATACATATTATACATGTACACTAACATCCCTGAGAGTCCTTCTGGTTCCTCCCCCCTACCCCCCCCCCCCCCCGGGTTGCTGCTGCTGTCTTCTTCTTTTCCATTCCCTCTATCTTTCTGTGAGGTATTCGACGAACGGTTGCCACCGCCTGGTGAACCCTTGAGCCGATCCCCTTAGGGCGAACTTAATCCGTTCCAACTTTATAAACCCTGCCATGTCATTTATCCAGGTCTCCACACCCGGGGGCTTGGCTTCCTTCCACATCAACAGTATCCTGCGCCGGGCTACTAGGGACACAAAGGCCAAAACATCAGCCTCTTTCGCCTCCTGCACTCCCGGCTCTTCTGCAACCCCGAATATAGCCAACCCCCAGCTTGGTTTGACCTGGACCCCCACCACCTTCGAAAGCACCTTTGCCACCCCCACCCAGAACCCCTGTAGTGCCGGGCATGACCAGAACATGTGGGTGTGATTCGCTGGGCTTCTCGAGCATCTCGCACACCTATCCTCTACTCCAAAAAATTTACTGAGCCGTGCTCCAGTCATATGCGCCCTGTGTAACACCTTAAATTGTATCAGGCTTAGCCTGGCACACGAGGACGATGAGTTTACCCTACTTAGGGCATCAGCCCACAGCCCCTCCTCAATCTCCTCCCCCAGCTCCTCTTCCCATTTCCCTTTCAGCTCATCTACCATAATCTCCCCCTCGTCCCTCATTTCCCTATATATATCTGATACCTTACCGTCCCCACCCATGTCTTTGAGATCACTCTGTCCTGCATCTCCTGCGTCGGGAGCTGCGGGAATGCCCTCACCTGTTGCCTCGCAAAAGCCCTGAGTTGCATATACCGGAATGCATTTCCTTGGGGCAACCCATATTTTTCGGTCAGCGCTCCCAGACTTGCAAACGTCCCATCTACAAACAGATCTCTCGATTGTGTTACTCCTGCTCTTTGCCATGTTCCAAATCCCCCATCCATTCTCCCCGGAGCAAACCTATGGTTATTTCTTATCGGGGACAACCCCGAGGCTCCCGTCTTACCCCTATGCCGTCTCCACTGCCCCCAGATTTTCAGAGTAGCCACCACCACCGGGCTTGTGGTGTATTTCTTCGGTGAGAACGGCAACGACGCCGTCACCATAGCTTGTAGGCTAGTCCCCCTGCAGGACGCCCTCTCCAATCTCTTCCACGCCGCTCCCTCCTCTTCTCCCATCCACTTGCATACCATTGAGATATTGGCGGCCCAGTAGTACTCACTTAGGCTCGGTAGTGCCAGTCCCCCCCTATCCCTACTATGCTGCAAAAATCCCCTCCTCACTCTCGGGGTCTTCCCGGCCCACACAAAACTCATGATATTCTTCTCAATCCTTTTGAAAAAAGCCTTCGTGATCACCACCGGGAGGCACTGAAACACAAAAAGGAATCTCGGGAGGACCACCATTTTAACCGCCTGCACCCTCCCTGCCAGTGACAGGGATACCATGTCCCATCTCTTGAAGTCCTCCTCCATCTGTTCCACCAACCGCGTTAAATTTAACCTATGCAATGTACCCCAATTCTTGGCTATCTGGATCCCCAAGTAGCGAAAGTCCCTTGTTACCTTCCTCAGCGGTAAGTCCTCTATTTCTCTGCTCTGCCCCCCTGGATGCACCACAAACAACTCACTTTTCCCCATGTTCAGTTTATATCCTGAAAATTCTCCAAACTCCCCAAGTATCCGCATTATCTCTGGCATCCCCTCCGCCGGGTCCGCCACATACAACAACAAATCGTCCGCATACAGAGATACCCGGTGTTCTTCTCCTCCCCTGAGTACTCCCCTCCACTTCCTGGAACCCCTCAATGCTATTGCCAGGGGCTCAATCGCCAGTGCAAACAATAATGGGGACAGAGGACATCCCTGCCTCGTCCCTCTATGGAGCCGAAAATATGCAGACCCCCGTCCATTCGTGACCACGCTCGCCATCGGGGCCCTATACAGCAGCTGTACCCATCTAATATACTCATCTCCAAAGCCAAATCTCCTCAACACCTCCCACAAATAATCCCACTCCACTCTATCAAATGCTTTCTCGGCATCCATCGCCACCACTATCTCCGCTTCCCCCTCTGGTGGGGGCATCATCATTACCCCTAGCAGCCTCCGTATATTCGTATTCAGCTGTCTCCCCTTCACAAACCCAGTTTGGTCCTCATGGACCACCCCCGGGACACAATCCTCTATCCTCATTGCCATTAACTTGGCCAGAATCTTAGCGTCTACATTCAGGAGGGAAATAGGCCTATAGGACCCGCATTGCAGCATGTCTTTTTCTTTCTTTAGGAGAAGCGATATCGTTGCCTCTGACATAGTCGGGAGCAGCTGTACCCTTTCCCTAGCCTCATTAAAGGTTCTCATCAGTAGCGGGGCGAGCAAGTCCACATATTTCCTGTAAAATTCAACTGGGAATCCATCCGGTCCCGGAGCCTTCCCCGCCTGCATGCTCCTAATTCCTTTCACTACTTCCTCCATTTCGATCTGTGCTCCCAGTCCCACCCTCTCCTGCTCCTCCACCTTAGGAAATTCCAGCTGGTCCAGAAAACACATCATTCTCTCCTTCCCATCCGGGGGCTGAGCTTCATGTAATCTTTCATAGAATGCCTTGAACACTCCATTCACTCTCTCCGCTCCCCGCTCCATCTCTCCCTCCTCATCCCTCACTCCCCCTATTTCCCTCGCTGCTCCCCTTTTCCTCAATTGGTGGGCCAGCAACCTGCTCGCCTTCTCCCCATATTCGTATTGTACACCCTGTGCCTTCCTCCACTGTGCCTCTGCAGTACCCGTAGTCAGCAAATCAAATTCTACGTGTAGCCTTTGCCTTTCCCTGTACAGTCCCTCCTCCGGTGCCTCCGCATATTGCCTGTCCACCCTCAGAAGTTCTTGCAGCAACCGCTCCCGTTCCCTACTCTCCTGTTTTCCTTTATGTGCCCTGATTGATATCAGCTCCCCTCTAACCACTGCCTTCAGCGCCTCCCAGACCACTCCCACCTGGACCTCCCCATTATCATTGAGTTCCAAGTACTTTTCAATACACCCCCTCACCCTTAGACACACCCCCTCATCCGACATTAGCCCCATGTCCATTCTCCAGGGTGGACGCCGTTCTTTTTCCTCCCCTATCTCCAAGTCCACCCAATGTGGAGCGTGATCCGAGATAGCTATAGCCATATACTACGTCCCCCTCACCTTTGGGATCAACGCCCTTCCCAAAACAAAAAAGTCTATTCGCGAATAAACTTTGTGGACATAGGAGAAAAACTAAAACTCCTTACTCCTAGGTCTACTAAACCTCCATGGGTCTACTCCTCCCATCTGCTCCATAAAGTCTTTAAGCACCTTGGCTGCTGCCGGCCTCCTTCCAGTCCTGGACCTCGATCTGTCCAGTCCTGGTTCCAGCACCGTGTTATAATCTCCACCCATTACCAACTTCCCCACCTCTAGGTCCGGGATACGTCCTAACATGCGCCTCATAAAGTTGGCATCATCCCCGTTCGGGGCATATACGTTCACTAAGACCACCGCCTCCCCCTGTAATTTGCCACTCACCATCACGTATCTGCCCCCACTATCCGCCACTATGGTCTTTGCCTCAAACATTACCCGCTTCCCCACTAATATAGCCACCCCCGTTTTTCGCATCTAGCCCCGAATGAAACACCTGCCCCACCCATCCTTTGCGTAGTCTAACCTGGTCTATCAGTTTCAAATGCGTCTCCTGTAACATAACCACATCTGCCTTAAGTTTCTTTAGGTGTGCGAGTACCCGTGCCCTCTTTATCGGCCCGTTCAGCCCTCTCACATTCCACGTGATCAGCCGGGTCGGGGGGCTCTTTACCCCCCCCCTTGTCGATTAGCCATCCCCTTTTACCCAGCTCCTCACCCGGTTCCTACGCAGCTGTGTCCCCCGCCAGGCGGTGCCCCCCCGCCCCGCCCACCCCACCCCATACCAGCTCCCCCTTCTCCCCAGCAACCCAGTTAATCCCCCCCTCCCCTCCCCCCCCCCCGCTAGATCCCCGACTAGCGTAGTTACACCCCCCATGTTGCTCCCAGAAGTCAGCAAACTCTGGCCGACCTCGGCTTCCCCCTGTGACCTCGGCTCGCACCGTGCGACGCCCCCTCCTTCCTGCTTCCCTATTCCCGCCATAATTATCATAGCGCGGGAACAAAGCCCGCGCTTCCCTTTTGGCCCCGCCCCCAATGGCCAACGCCCCCAACTCCTCCACCTCCCTTCCTCCCTCCCCCACAACCTGTGGAAGAGAGAAAAGTTACCGGGTCGCAGGATTAACAACATAAAAATCATCTCTTCCCCCTTTTTCTCCCCTCTTCGCCCCCCATATTCGCCCCACCACTTTGTCTCAAACGTTCTTTTTTAATAACCCACTCATTCCAATTTCTCTTCAACAATAAATGTCCACGCCTCATCCGCCGTTTCAAAGTAGTGGTGCTTCCCTTGATGTGTGACCCACAGTCTTGCCGGCTGCAGCATTCCAAATTTGACCTTCCTTTTATGAAGCACCGCCTTGGCCCGATTAAAGCTCGCCCTCCTTCTCGCCACCTCCGCACTCCAGTCTTGATATACGCGGATCACCGCGTTCTCCCACTTACTGCTCCGAGTTTTCTTTGCCCATCTTAGGACCATCTCTCTGTCCTTAAAATGGAGGAATCTCACCACTATGGCTCGAGGGATTTCTCCAGCCCTCGGTCTTCGCGCCATAACTCGATAGCCTCCCTCCACCTCCAGCGGACCCGTAGGGGCCTCCGATCCCATCAACGAGTGCAGCATCGTGCTCACATATGCCCCGACGTCCGCCCCTTCTGCACCTTCAGGAAGACCAAGAATCCTTAAATTCTTCCTCCTCGCATTATTCTCCAGCACCTCCAGCCTTTCCACACATCGTTTATGGTGTGCCTCGTGCATCTCCGTCTTCACCACCAGGCCCTGTATATCGTCCTCGTTCTCGGCAGCCTTTGCCTTCACGACCCGAAGCTCCCGCTCCTGGGTCTTTTGCTCATCTTTTAGCCCTTCAATCGCCTGTAATATCGGGGCCAACAGCTCCTTCTTCATCTCCTTTTTAAGCTCTTCTACGCAGCGTTTCAAAAACTCGTGTTGTTCAGGGCCCCATATTAAACTGCTACCTTCCGACGCCATCTTGGTTTTTGCTTGCCTTCCTTGCCGCTGCTCTAAAGGATCCACTGCAATCCGGCCACTTTCCTCTCCTTTTTCCATCCGTGTCCAGGGGGGATTCCCTTCTGGTTTACCGCACAGTGTTTTTAGCCGTTAAAATTGCCGTTGGGGCTCCTATCAAGAGCCCAAAAGTCCATTCCACCGGGAGCTGCCGAAACGTGCGACTTAGCTGGTCATCGCCGCACCCGGAAGTCCATTAATGTGCTTTTAAATGATTATTATTTTGAAAGAATAATAGTAGAAGAATGTGATACTCTTATCAAAACTGTTTTTTTCTAAATGCAAAGTGAATTGCTTAAATATTTTGTCGAACATTAAGGAGATTCCTTCTACTGATTAAAAATACATTACACATAATGGTACCTATGCTTGATAGAATTAGCCTCATTAACAATTATTAGGTCATCGAATCTAGCATTGTGCAAAAAGCAGAATTTATAATAATGAGATAACTAATCCGAAAAGGACCATCCTCATCGGACATGTTCAATTCTAAAACCATCAGGAATGGGGGGTGGGATGCTCCAATCCTGCGGCAGAGTGTCCACGCTGTCGGAAACGCCGTCGCGTTTTACACAGGCGTGAACGGGCCGCTCCCACGACTAACTCTGGCCCCTACAGGGGGCCAGCACGGCACTGGAGCGGTTCACGCCCCGGCCCCGACGCAACATGGCGCAGGGCTACAGGGGCTGCCGCGTAGGAAAGGAGGACCCCAGCCACAGAGGCCGGCCCGCCGATCGGTGGGCCCTGATCGCGGGCCAGGCCATATCGGAGGCCCTCCCCGGGGTCAGACCCCCCCTCCCCTCCCCCCCACAGGCCACCACCTGACCCTTACACGCCAAGGTCCTGCTGGCCCAGAGCAGGTTAGAACGGCGCCAACGGGACTCGGCTCTTTTCTTACGGCCGCTCGGCCCATCTGGGCCGGAGCATCGGCAGGCCAGCCGCGTAGAGCGGCCCGCGACCGGCACCGTGCCAACCACGCCGGTGCCAATGGCGCCGATTCTCCGCACTGCGGAGAATCGCATACCAGCATCGGGGCAGCGTGGCCCATTCGGGGGATTCTCTGGCCCGGCGCACAGCTGGGAGAATCCCGCCCATGATTAGGTTTCTTTTTTTTTTAAATAATATTTTATTGAAAATTTTTGGTCAACCAACACAGTACATTGTGCATCCTTTACACAACATTGTAACAATACAGATAATAATGACCTTTTTTAAATTTAAACAAAAACAACAACAAATAAATAAATATTAAATAACAAAAAAAAAAAAAACTAGCCCTAATTGGCAACTGCCTTGTCTCAGGCCACACCCCCCCCATCCCCCCCCCATCCCTCCCCCCCCCCCCCAAGTCCTGGGCCGCTGCTGCTGCCTTCTTTGTTCTCCCCTATCTATCTTTCCGCAAGATATTCGACGAACGGTTGCCACCGCCTAGTAAACCCTTGAGCCGACCCCCTTAGGACGAACTTAAACCGCTCTAACTTTATGAACCCCGCCATATCATTTATCCAGGTCTCCACCCCCGGGGGCTTGGCTTCTTTCCACATTAGCAATATTCTGCGCCGGGCTACTAGGGACGCAAAGGCCAAAACATCGGCCTCTTTCGCCTCCTGCACTCCCGGCTCTTGTGCAACCCCAAATATAGCCAACCCCCAGCTTGGTTCGACCCGGACTCCTACTACTTTCGAAAGCACCTTTGTCACCCCCATCCAAAACCCCTGTAGTGCCGGGCATGACCAAAACATATGGGTATGATTCGCTGGGCTTCTCGAGCACCTCGCACACCTATCCTCCACCCCAAAAAATTTACTGAGCCGTGTTCCAGTCATATGTGCCCTGTGTAATACCTTAAACTGAATCAGGCTTAGCCTGGCGCACGAGGACGACGAGTTTACCCTGTTTAGGGCATCTGCCCACATCCCCTCCTCAATCTCCTCCCCTAGCTCTTCTTCCCATTTCCCTTTTAGTTCGTCCATCATAGTCTCCCCTTCGTCTCTCATTTCCCTATATATATCCGACACCTTACCGTCCCCCACCCATTTCTTTGAGATGACTCTGTCCTGCACCTCTTGTGTCGGGAGCTGCGGGAATTCCCTCACCTGCTGCCTCGCAAAAGCCCTCAATTGCATGTACCTGAATGCATTCCCTTGGGGCAACCCATATTTCTCGGTCAGCGCTCCCAGACTCGCAAACTTCCCATCCACAAATAGATCTTTCAATTGCGTTATACCTGCTCTTTGCCACATTCCATATCCCCCATCCATTCCCCCCGGGGCAAACCTATGGTTGTTTCTTATCGGGGACCCCCCCAGTGCTCCGGTCTTTCCCCTATGTCGTCTCCACTGTCCCCAAATCTTCAGTGTAGCTACCACCACCGGACTCGTGGTATAGTTCCTTGGTGAGAACGGCAATGGGGCTGTCACCATAGCCTGCAGGCTGGTCCCCCTACAGGACGCCCTCTCTAATCTCTTCCACGCCGCTCCTTCCTCCTCTCCCATCCACTTACTCACCATTGAAATATTAGCGGCCCAATAATACTCACTTAGGCTCGGTAGTGCCAGCCCCCCCCTATCCCTACTACGCTGTAAGAATCCCTTCCTCACTCTCGGAGTCTTCCCGGCCCAAACAAAACCCATGATATGATTAGGTTTCTGTAAGCACCATACAAATAGTGAATAAATATATTCTCTGCATTTCAGGCAACTTAATTATTCATTCAGTAGTACAATTGCAACTATTTCGCACAAAATTAATTCGTCTTCTAAAATGTGGGGGTGAATTGAATATGTAACGTAACAAAATGTCAGATGCAATGTAACAAAACAAGATGCTGGAGAACTTTACATTGAGTCAGGAATCCTATAATTATGCAATGATCAAAATTTTCTATAATTTGAACGAATGGCAAGTGGTTTGCGAAATTGGAACCCTGTACCTAGGGAGTGAATGGAGAGGCATTTGCTCGATTGGCATTATAAAAGTACAAGTGAGCAGAATGTTAGCCATGAGAATTCCAAACAGCCAGCTAGTATTAATACTGGGTGCAAAGTGTTCGGGCGGATGGGCTGACATAGCGTCATGTCAGTTGACAAATCACATTTTTGTGATTGAACACAGCTGTAGTTTGATGGAGTGGAAGCTCCTGCAATTCATGAATACATTGGGTAATCTGGAGGTTCCCAGATTGCCACATGCGCAGTTCATGATGCGTTGCAATTTGGAGGAAATCAACCAGAACTGCAATCACTCGGGCCCGCTCATTCTGATTGGTATTACCAATGGCAAATTGCCTGCTCTGACATCAGGCACTGGCGTAATGCATTTCGCGGCAGTCGACTGTGGTATCGTGCAAATATCTCCTACAGTTTCCTGGAAATATCCAGAGATAAATAATTTGATGGAGCTTGGTAACTCTGATGCTGTAAGGGTCCTTCCTGTTGATTACCTTTTTCCCCTTTCTTTACTTTGCTGTTATCCTTTTGATCCATGGATGCTTAATGGACAAATATCTACAAGTCAAGCAGGAGAAATGAGGAATTCAGAAGTTCTGCTCACTTTGGACAGCAGAACTCAGACTTTTCAGTACCTGAGAGATTGGTGGGACTCAGTTCGATTGGATGGCTGGTGGCCAATCAATTGGCCAAAAGGCCTTATTCTGCTCAGTAACAGGTAATACAAAGAACAACAAAGAACAAAGAACTGTCCAGCACAGGAACAGGCCCTTCGGCCCTCCAAGACCGTGCCGACCATGCTGCCCGACTAAACTCCAATGTTCTACACTTCCTGGGTCCGTATCCCTCTATTCCCATCCTATTCATGTATTTGTCAAGATGCCCCTTAAATGTCACTATCGTCCCTGCTTCCACCACCTCCTCCGGTAGCGAGTTCCAGGCACCCACTACCCTCTGTGTAAAAAAATTGCCTCGTGCATCTACCCTAAACCTTGCCCCTCTCACCTTAAACCTATGCCCCCTAGTAATTGACCCCTCTACCCCGGGGAAAAGCCTCTGACTATCCACTCTGTCTATGCCCCTCATAATTTTGTAGACCTCTATCAGGTCGCCCCTCAACCTCCTTCGTTCCAGTGAGAACAAACCGAGTTTATTCAACCGCTCCTCATAGCTAATGCCCTCCATACCAGGCAACATTCTGGTAAATCTCTTCTGCACCCTCTCTAAAGCCTCCACATCCTTCTGGTAGTGTGGCGACCAGAATTGAACACTATACTCCAAGTGTAGCCTAACTAAGGTTTTATACAGTTGTAACATGGCTTGCCAATTCTTATACTCAATGCCCTGGCCAATGAAGGCAAGCACGCCGTATGCCTTCTTGACTACCTTCTCCACCTGTGTTGCCCCTTTCAGTGACCTGTGGACCTGTACTCCTAGATCTCTCTGACATTCAATACTCTTGAGGGTTCTACCATTCACTGTATATTCCCTACCTGCATTAGACCTTCCAAAATGCATAACCTCACATTTGTCCGGATTAAACTCCATCTGCCATCTCTCCGCCCAAGTCTCCAAACAATCTAAATCCTGCTGTATCCTCTGACAGTCCACATCGCTATCCGCAATTCCACCAACCTTTGTGTTGTCTGCAAACTTACTAATCAGACCAGTTACATTTTCCTTCAAATCATTTATATATACTACAAACAGCAAAGGTCCCAGCACTGATCCCTGTGGAACATCACTGGTCACAGCCCTCCAATTAGAAAAGCATCCTTCCATTGCTACTCTCTTCCTTCTATGACCTAGTACGAAGTCTTACAACACTAGGTTAAAGTCCAACAGTTTGTTTCGATGTCACTAGCTTTCGGAGCGCTGCTCCTTCCTCAGGTGAATGAAGAGGTCTGTTCCAGAAACACATATATAGACAAATTCAAAGATGCCAAACAATGCTTGGAATGCGAGCATTAGCAGGTGATTAAATCTTTACAGATCCAGAGATGGGGTAACCCCAGGTTAAAGAGGTGTGAATTGTACCAAGCCAGGACAGTTGGTAGGATTTCGCAGGCCAGATGGTGGGGGATGAATGTAATGCGACATGAATCCCAGGTCCCGGTTGAGGCCGCACTCATGTGTGCGGAACTTGGCTATAAGTTTCTGCTCGGCGATTCTGCGTTGTCGCGGGTCCTGAAGGCCGCCTTGGAGAACGCTTACCCGGAGATCAGAGGCTGAATGCCCTTGACTGCTGAAGTGTTCCCCGACTGGAAGGGAACATTCCTGCCTGGTGATTGTTGCGCGATGTCCGTTCATTCGTTGTCGCAGCGTCTGCATGGTCTCGCCAATGTACCACGCTTCGGGACATCCTTTCCTGCAGCGTATGAGGTAGACAACGTTGGCCGAGTCGCATGAGTATGTACCGCGTACCTGGTGGGTGGTGTTCTCACGTGTAATAGTGGTATCCATGTCGATGATCTGGCACGTCTTGCAGAGATTGCCATGACAGGGTTGTGTGGTGTCGTGGTCACTGTTCTGAAGACTGGGTAGTTTGCTGCAAACAATGGTTCGTTTGAGGTTGCGCGGTTGTTTGAAGGCAAGTAGTGGGGGTGTGGGGATGACCTTGGCAAGATGTTCATCATCATCAATGACGTGTTGAAGGCTGTGAAGAAGATGACGTAGTTCGTCATTAAGATCATTAGAGATCTTTTACAGATCTCTGGATCTGTAAATATTTAATCACCTGCTAATGCTCGCATTCCAAGCATTGTTTGGCATCTTTGAATTTGTCTATATATGTGTTTCTGGAACAGACCTCTTCATTCACCTGAGGAAGGAGCAGCGCTCCGAAAGCTAGTGACATCGAAACAAACCTGTTGGACTTTAACCTGGTGTTGTAAGACTTCGTACTGTGCTCACCCCAGTCCAACACTGGCATCTCCACTTCTATGACCTAGCCAGTTCTGTATCCACCTTGCCAGCTCACCCCTGATCCCATGTGTCTTCACCTTTTGTACTAGTCTACCATGAGGGACCTTGTCAAAGGCCTTACTGAAGTCCATATAGACAACATCCACTGCCCTACCTGCATCAATGATCTTTGTGACCTCTTCGAAAAACTCTATCAAGTTAGTGAGACACGGCCTCCCCTTCACAAAACCATGCTGCCGCTCACTAATACGTCCATTTGCTTCCAAATGGGAGTAGATCCTGTCTTGAAGAATTCTCTCCAGTAATTTCCCTCCCACTGAAGTAAGGCTCACCGGCCTGTAGTAAGGCTCACCGGCCTGTAGTTCCCTGGATTATCCTTGCTACCCTTCTTAAACAGAGGAACAACATTGGCTATTCTCCAGTCCTCCGGGACATCACCTGAAGACAGTGAGGATCCAAAGATTTCTGTCAAGGCCTCAGCAATTTCCTCTCCAGCTTCCTTCAGTATTCTGGGGTAGATCCCATCAGGCCCTGGGGACTTATCTACCTTAATAGTTTTTAAGACACCCAACACCTTGTCTTTTTGGATCTCAATGCGACCCTGGCTATCTACACACCCTTCTCCAGACTCAACATCAACCAATTCCTTCTCTTTGGTGAATACTGATGCAAAGTATTCATTTAGTACCTCGCCCATTTCCTCTGGCTCCATACATAGATTCCCTTGCCTATCCTTCAGTGGGCCAACCCTTCCCCTGGCTACCCTCATGCTTTTTATGTACGTGTAAAACGCCTTGGGAATTTCCTTAACCCTATTTGCCAATGACTTTTCGTGACCCCTTCTAGCCCTCCTGACTCCTTGCTTAAGTTTCTTCCTACTTTCCTTATATTCCACACAGGCTTCGTCTGTTCCCAGCCTTTTAGCCCTGACAAATGCCTCCTTTTTCTTTTTGACGAGGCCTACAATATCTCTCGTTATCCAAGGTTCCCGAAAATTGCCGTATTTATCCTTCTTCCTCACAGGAACATGCCGGTCCTGAATTCCTTTCAACTGACACTTGAAAGCCTCCCACATGTCAGATGTTGATTTTCCCTCAAACATCCGCCCCCAATCTATGTTCTTCAGATCCCGCCTAATATTGTTATAATTAGCCTTCCCCAATTTAGCACATTCATCCTAGGACCACTCTTATCCTTGTCCACCAGCACTTTAAAACTTACTGAATTGTGGTCACTGTTCCCGAAATGCTCCCCTACTGAAATTTCTACCATCTGGCCGGGCTCATTCCCCAATACCAGGTCCAGTACCGCCCCTTCCCTCGTTGGACTGTCTACGTATTGTTTTAAGAAGCCCTCCTGGATGCTCCTTACAAACTCTGCCCCGTCTAAGCCCCTGGCACTAAGTTAGTCCCAGTCAATATTGGGGAAGTTGAAGTCTCCCATCACCACAACCCTGTTGTTTTTACTCTTTTCCAAAATCTGTCTACCTATCTGCTCCTCTATCTCCCGCTGGCTGTTGGGAGGCCTGTAGTAAACCCCAACAACCCCCTTCTTATTCCTGATCTCTACCCATGTAGCCTCACTGCCCTCTGAGGTGTCCTCCCGTAGTACAGCTGTGATATTCTCCCTAACCAGTAGCGCAACTCCGCCACCCCTTTTACATCCCCCTCTATCCCGCCTGAAACATCTAAATCCTGGAACGTTTAGCTGCCAATCCTGCCCTTCCCTCAACCAGGTCTCTGTAATGGCAACAACATCATAGTTCCAAGTACTAATCCAAGCTCTAAGTTCATCTGCCTTACCCGTAATACTTCTTGCATTAAAACATATGCATTCAGGCCACCAGACCCGCTGTGTTCAGCAACTTCTCCCTGCCTGCTCTGCCTCAGAGCCACACTGTCCCTATTCCCTAGTTCTCCCTCAATGCTCTCACCTTCTGACCTATTGCTCCCGTGCCCGGTCCGGCCTGAATGGGATGAGCCAGGGGAAAGGCAGTTGGAGACAAAGGAAAGGACCTGGTGTCTCTCCAGAAAAGCTGCACTATTTCTGAAACTGCAAAGACCGGAATGAATCTAAAGTGAAAACCATTACAGAGTGGAAACAGAAAACCTCAAACTGAAAGCCTAGATTAAAGAAAGGTTCCAGAAACAACCATCTGAAACCATCTTATTTTTACCCTCTCTGTGTTTGACTGGCTTGCGTGTGTAAACGGTGGAATGGCTTCAATTGGTGGTGGGGGGGGGCTAGGAATTAAATAATAGTTTACATGTTGTATTTGCTGCATATTTAATTATAGTTATTGTTTAGGAATAAACTTAATTGTGTTTAAATTTACAAACATGGGGCGTCATTCTCCGACCCCCCGCCGGGTCGGAGAATGGCCGTTGGCCGCCGTGAATCTCGCCCCCGCCCCCGCCGAAGTCTCCGAAGGGAGAAAAGTCGGCGGGGCGTTAATGGCGCCGCTGCCGCGGAGAATGTCACGGGTCTGCGCAAGGCAGCCGATTTTCGGCCTGCCGATATTCTCCCTTCCGGATGGGCCGAAGTCCCGTCGACGTGATGACCGTTCACGTCGACGTGAATCAAACCTCCTTTTCATCGGCGTGACCCGGTGCTCCAGGCTCTCGCCGACCAGCGAGGAGGTGAGTGACGGCCTGGGGGGTTGGCTCTGGGCAGGAAATGGCGTGGCCGCAGACTGATTGCCTGAGGAGAGGTGTGTCTCGGCTTGTGTGTGTGTGCGGCAGGGGGGGGGGGGGGGGGGGGGGGGGTGGTTAGAGTAGGCTGGGCTCCGGGGGAGTGCCGGGAGGGGGTCCGTGCCGGGGTGGAGGTTGGGGGTTGTGGAGGGGGTCCGTGCCGGGGTGGAGGTTGTGGGGGGGGTCCGTGCTGGGGTGGAGGTTGGGGGTTGGGGAGGGGGTCCGTGCCGGGCTGGAGGTTGGGGGGGGTCCGTGCTGGGGTGGAGGTTGGGGGTTGGGGAGGGGGTCCGTGCCGGGGTGGAGGTTGGGGAGGGTGTCCGTGCTGGGGTGGAGGTTGGGGAGGGGGTCCGTGCCGGGGTGGAGGTTGGGGAGGGGGTCCGTGCCGGGGTGGAGGTTGGGGAGGGGGTCCGTGCCGGGGTGGAGGTTGGGGAGGGGGTCCGTGCCGGGGTGGAGGTTGGGGAGGGGGTCCGTGCCGGGGTGGAGGTTGGGGGGGGGTCCGTGCTGGGGTGGAGGTTGGGGGTTGGGGAGGGGGTCCGTGCCGGGGTGGAGGTTGGGGGGGGGTCCGTGCTGGGGTGGAGGTTGGGGGTTGGGGAGGGGGTCCGTGCCGGGGTGGAGGTTGGGGAGGGGGTCCGTGCCGGGGTGGAGGTTGGGGAGGGGGTCCGTGCCGGGGTGGAGGTTGGGGAGGGGGTCCGTGCCGGGGTGGAGGTTGGGGAGGGGGTCCGTGCCGGGGTGGAGGTTGGGGGGGGGTCCGTGCTGGGGTGGAGGTTGGGGGTCGGGGAGGGGGTCCGTGCCGGGGTGGAGGTTGGGGGGGGGTCCGTGCTGGGGTGGAGGTTGGGGGTTGGGGAGGGGGTCCGTGCCGGGGTGGAGGTTGGGGGGGGTCCGTGCTGGGGTGGAGGTTGGGGGTTGGGGAGGGGGTCCGTGCCGGGGTGGAGGTTGGGGAGGGGGTCCGTGCCGGGGTGGAGGTTGGGGAGGGGGTCCGTGCCGGGGTGGAGGTTGGGGAGGGGGGTCCGTGCCGGGGTGGAGGTTGGGGAGGGGGTCCGTGCCGGGGTGGAGGTTGGGGAGGGGGTCCGTGCCGGGGTGGAGGTTGGGGAGGGGGTCCGTGCCGGGGTGGAGGTTGGGGAGGGGGTCCGTGCCGGGGTGGAGGTTGGGGAGGGGGTCCGTGCCGGGGTGGAGGTTGGGGGGGGGGGGGCCGGGGTGGAGGTTGGGGGTGGGGGGGGGTCCGTGCCGGGGTGGGTGATGGGAGGGCAAATGAGTTGGTCCACCTGGCCAGGTGCCAGCCTCCAACAGTTGGACCCATGCGGTCCATGCCACCTGGCTGGGGGGAGGAGGGGATATGGGCAATGATGACATGTCGTCGTTCCCCTCCCCCCCACCAGGCCGTCATGTTTTCAGACCATCCAGCGATGTTGGCCGCCGTGGTGGCAGCCGCTCATGTCTATGTTGCCCTGGATGAGGAGGAGGAGGAGGAGGAGGAGCGTGCCAGAGAGGCGGCGCAGGCTGCCGCAGAGGGGCAGGCGGCAGCCGCCCAGGCTGGAGGGACACCTGACCGACAGGACGAGGAGGGGGAGGAGGACGTCGCGGCCCCACGGCAACGGAGGCACCCGAGGGCGCCCCGTGTGTACCGGCCCCGGCAGTCATACCAGGACCTCACGGACCGGGACTGCAGGAGGAGACTCCGGATGAGCCGGGAAACCGTGGCACACATCTGCCACCTGCTGGCACACCTGTCACCGCGTGGCACTGGCGGGGGACACCCTCTCCCCGTGTCCGTCAAGGTTACGGTGGCCCTGAACTTTTATGCAACGGGGTCATTCCAGGCACCGAGTGGGGACCTGTCCGGCATATCGCAGACATCGGTGCATCGGTGCATCCGGGCAGTGACAGATGCCCTTTATGCCATGGCGCACCGTTACATCCGCTTCCCCGTGGACCGGGCCAGCCAAGATGCCCGGGCCGTGGGCTTCTCTGCCATTGCCGGGTTCCCCATGGTCCAGGGCGCGATCGATGGGATGCACGTCGCCGTGCGGCCACCTGCAGATAACAGGGCCGTGTTCACTAATAGGAAGGGGACCTATTCGATGAACGTACAGGTGGTCTGCGACCACCGCATGATGATCCTGCACGTCTGCGCCCGTCACCCAGGCAGTGTACACGACTCATTCGTGTTGTCGCGGTCATCCATCCCCGGCATGTACGAGGGACGCCATCCCCGGCTGAGGGGCTGGTTGCTGGGCGACAGGGGCTACCCATTGCGATCGTGGCTGATGACGCCTATACGGAGGCCACGCAATGAGGCGGAGAACCGCTACAATGATGCCCATGTAGCGACAAGGAGAGTGATCGAGAGGTGCTTTGGCGTGCTGAAGATGCGTTTCAGGTGCCTGGACCTCTCTGGGGGCGCCCTCCAGTATCGGTCAGATAGGGTCGGCCGCATCATTGTGGTGTGCTGCGTCCTGCACAACATAGCCCAGCAGAGGGGCGATGTGCCGCAGGCAGAGGAGGGCGGAGTGGAGGAGCAGCAGGAAGAGGCCCAGTCCTCCCCAGATGAGGGGGATGGGGGCAATGGTCAGGGCAGACGGGGTAGACACAGACGGGTGGCTGTCCACCGTTACCGGCTGGCCCAGCGGGCACGGGACAGACTGATAGACGCCCGCTTCACTGACTAGATGGGCGTGGGAATCGGGTAGTATGGCCACAGACCGCACACCATGACAACAGCCGACCACCCACACCCCCCACCCATCCACCCACCCAGCACCCTCACCCCCCTCCCCAACCCCACACACCCCACCCGCATGCACACCACCCCCCCACTCCCAATTGCCGATCCACCGGCGGCACAACGGGCCGGGCTCACCCAGTTGCGGGTGGACGCGTGTCTATCGCAGGCCATGGAGAATGATGACAACCCGCCTCCGATGAGCTCCTGGCTCTACATCGTTGGACTATGTCTGACCCATGGCCACAGTACCACCATCCACCCGGACCATCCCTGCATGCGGCTGTGACACTGCAGCGCACGGTCCCGTCCTCTGCCCGGGGGATGTTGATGGCGGCCCAGGGGGAAGGGGGCAGACTCACCTGGGGCTGAGGTAAGACCACCCCTCACACACACTTGCGCTCAACGTACATGACACCCCCGCACACTTTGGACAGAGCACAAAGGCAGCTTCGGTAGGTGTAACATTGACTTTAATAACCAAAGGAGTTCATGCACGTGCCCTAGCGCCTAAAACTCATCTGTGCCCTGCACCCGTGCCAACTTACTCAGTGTCTAATTGTTTGGCCTTACGGGCCCTTTGACTACGTCTACGTGGTTCCCCAGACGGTACAGCAGAACTGGAGGTGGACTCCTGTCATTCCTGCCCTCTGACACTGGATCCCTTTGGCGGCCGTTTCCTGGGGCGTCCTGGCCTAGATGGGCCAGGCTGCGGCCCGGGAGACTGGGATGGCGAGCTGCCAGCCTGTCCTGCCCGTTGCCCACCCGATGCACCTGGGACGGAAGGGGGGGAGTCCGAGGTGTCGCGGTGTACCGGGACCTCCCCTACAGAGGGAGCCGGGACGGACCACACCACCTCCTCCTCCCTCGGGGTGCCCGATGGCCCCCAGGCCTCTACATGGGTGGGGGATGCGAACGGACTGGCCATCCGACGCGCCCCCGACATCTGGCGCTGCCAGTCCTGGAGGTCCGTGCTGGTATCGACAGGGGTCTGCAGGTTTGCAGCCATGGAGCCCAGGGGGTTGTCGAACCCTGTCTGCGACAGTGCGACGCCAGCTCGCACATGGCCACTGGCGCCGATGCCCTCAGCGATGGCCTGCTGAGACTGGGCCATGGCCTGCAGAGACTGGGCCATGGCCTGCAGAGACTGGGCTATGGCCTGCTGAGACTGGGCCATGGCCTGCTGAGACTGGGCCATGGCCTGCTGAGACTGGGCTATGGCGTGCTGAGACTGGGCTATGGCGTTGAGCGCCTCTGCCACCTGGCGCTGGCACTGGCTCATGGCCTCCTGTGAGAGGGCAGCCATTTCCTGGGCCACAGACGCCGCCTGCACGGAAGGCCCCAGGCCTCGCAAACCGTTCCCCATGTCTGACACCGTCGCACCCATTGCCTCCACCGCGGACGCCACCCGTGCGGTGTCAGCCTGGGTGGCACGCATGACCGGGACCACTCCCAGCTCCTGGACGCGGGTGGACTCCTCCACCTGCGACCACAGCCGCCGCAAGCCACCCGTCACCCTATTCGCTCGTCTCCGTGTCGGTGGTTGCATCGGATCTATGTGTGGGTGTGGTAACTGCAGGAACCCGGGATCCATCTGGGCGGCAGATGTTCGCTTGGCCTGGGCTGCCCTCCGACCGCCCGGTCCCTCTGCTGCTCCTACCTCCACCTGCTGTACCGGGACGGCTGTGTTGTGCGCACCAGTGAGTGTACCAGACGCCTCATCACTAAAGTGCCCAACCGTGGTGAGTGTTTCTGCGATGGTGGAGGGTGTTGGTGACAGCAGTGGCGTTGTGTCGTGCTCTTCGTCCCACTCTGAGTCCATGGCACTTTGGGGTGGGGGTTCGTCTCCACCCATCCACTCTGAGTCACTGTCCGGTATTTCGTCATCCCGGGTAGGGGTGTCCTGGGTAGTGCTGTCCCGGGTAGTGCTGTCCCGGGTAGTGCTGTCCCGGGTAGTGCTGTCCCGGGTAGTGGTGTCCCGGGTAGGGGTGTCCTGGGTAGTGGTGTCCCGGGTAGGGGTGTCCTGGATAGTGGTGTCCTGGGTAGTGGTGTCCTGGCTCGGATGTGACGGGGGCCTGTGGCTGCCCCCCTCATCGCTGGGTGGTCGCTCCCGCACGTGACGGGGGTGTCGTCTCCCTGTTGCTCCAGGTCTCTCCGTCTCCCGTGGTCTCCGAGGGGCATCCTGCGGGCGTCGCATGCTGGAGGGTCCGGGTCTCTCCGTCTCCCGTGGTCTCCGAGGGGCATCCTGCGGGCGTCGCATGCCGGAGGGTTCGGGTCTCTCCGTCTCCCGTGGTCTCCGAGGGGCATCCTGCGGGCGGTCTGCATCTGCGGGGATGGGTGCCTGGACGTTTGGTCCTGCGATACACAATGAAGCATGCATGGTTAGACATCAGGCAGTGATCAGGTGATACGGGAGAGGGGGATATAGGGGAGGGAGGATATGGGGACGGGCTGTTGGTGGCTCACTTGCTCGTGGGGCCCACGAGGGCATCAGCAACCTCCCGGTCCTCAGGTCCGCCAGCCAGTTCCAGGGCCCTTTCCTCGTGTACGGTCAGTGGCCTCTCATCAGCGGGCCCTCCTCCAGTCCTCACATGCTCCCTATTGTTGTGTGCGCGCTTCTCCTGGGGGGGGGGGGTGGTGGCAGGGGTAAAAGGCAACAGTGTTAGGCAGGTATATGAATGCACGCCATCGGTTGCGCGTGCATTGCAGAGGTTAAGGTTAGGGCTGGATTCACTTGGGGATATGGGGGATATGGGGGAGGGGGGATATGGGGGAGGGGGGATATGGGGGATATGGGGGAGGGGGGATATGGGGGATATGGGGGAGGGGGGAATATGGGGGATATGGTGGAGGGGGATATGGGGGATATGGGGGAGGGGGGATATGGGGGAGGGGGGAATATGGGGGATATGGGGGAGGGGGGATATGGGGGATATGGGGGATATGGGGGAGGGGGGGATATGGGGGAGGGGGGATATGGGGGATATGGGAGGGGGGATATGGGGGAGGGGGGAATATGGGGGATATGGGGGAGGGGGGATATGGGGGATATGGGGGAGGGGGGGATATGGGGGAGGGGGGATATGGGGGATATGGGGGAGGGGGATATGGGGGAGGGGGGGGATATGGGGGAGGGGGGATATGGGGGAGGGGGGATATGGGGGATATGGGGGAGGGGGGATATGGGGGAGGGGGGGATATGGGGGAGGGGGGGATTTGGGGGAGAGGGGATATGGGGGATATGGGGGACGCTCACCCTGCCTGCTCTGACGAGGTCGTTCACCTTCTTGTGGCACTGGGTGCCTCTCCGTGGTGTTAGGGCCACAGCGGTGATGGCCTCTGCCACCTCCCTCCACAGACGCCGGCTGTGGCGTGGGGCAACTCTGCGGCCGTGCCCGGGATACAGGGCGTCCCTCCTCTGCTCCACCGCATCCAGGAGCGCCTCCACATCGCGTGACTCGAACCTCGGGGCTGAGCGACGGCCAGCCATCAAGTCGGGTGTTGCGGTCGGCTGTTCCGGTCGGGTGGGGGGAGCTGCGCGGCCTTATGAGCCGTCACGCCGTGCAGCGCGTATGACGCTGCACGGCGTGAACCACTGCGCAAGCGCGGATCCCGTTACGTCGCTGCTAGCCCATTTTGGGCCGCAGACTATCGGCCCATTTTTATGACGTGACGCAAGTGGGATTTGCGCCGTTTTTTGCGCCGATCGGCGGAGTTTCCGCCGATAACGGAGAATTTCGCCCATGGTGACTGCAGTTATTGGGCAGCTAAGGACCAAAAACGTTGGTTGTTTTTCCAAGAATTATTTGTTAATTCTAATTGTGTTGTGACTCTGGGTCAAGAGGGACTGGAATTGGTCATGTACTAGCCCAGGGGGTAGTAACAATAGTTACTGATAAAGTGTAACTGTTAGGTCCACAGGACGGTGAGTCTTCTTCCAGCAGTCTGCAAATATCTGCCACCAGCTGAGGTGACACCCGATCTTCTTCCAGTTGTCCAACAGCAGGAAGCTCATTCTCTGTCTGTACATCCTGTGCTTTGGCTATCACCTTCTGTGACTTGCATCTCCCTGCTCATCCTCTTACTCTTGCGGTTTCAGGAAAAGTTTACTGTTTTTGTTGATGCTGTTGGTCATCCTTTATCCTAATCTAAAGTGCAGGGTAATACAATATAAGCTACAAACATGCTGATCTGATACATGATAGCATCTGATGCATAAACCTTCAAAGGAATGAAAATCGCCTGCAAAGTAATGAAATTAATCTCTGAAGTATTAAAAGTAACTTCTTGTGTCATGTGAGAGTACCCTTTAAGAAATGGGTGTTTAAGAAATGTACCTTTAAGAACTGGAGCTGCTCATGTTATTGGAGTGATGTCAGAGTGTGGGTGGAGCTGAGCTCCACTTCTGCTTTTTTAGTTTCAGTTTGAGAAGAGCCTGGGTGTGTCTGTGTTCTTTCAGTGAGCTGCACTGCTGTTGATCTCTCCCACGCAAAGACTATCTATGGATCATTTGGGTGAACTCAGAATTGTAAAAAAGGTCTCAGTATTGAATATAAATCTAATGTGCTCCTGTTTGAAGGTTTGTTATGTCTTTTGGATGGTAAAAGGACAGCGTACAGGTTATTTAGTGTTGTATTCTTTGGGGGTGTATTTGATTTCCTGGTTGCTAAGATGTTCACTGTTTGTTTTAGAAAGGTTAACTTGAGTTCATAGACGAAACATTGTTTTGTTTTAAAAACCACTGGTCCATTTTCTGCTGTACCACACCTGTAGAGTAAGCTGTGTGCTCCCCATACCACAATCTATTAAAAGTTGTGGGTCAGGTGAACTCCATGATACACTTTGGTGTCTCGAAACGCTGGCCCATAACACTTGGAACAAGCCTCATTTAAACAAACATCTTGGACATAATTGGATAGAAAGTAATGTTTCAGTACTTATGGAAATGTTTGTCTATTTCTTGTAAGAGCTTGAATTAGAAACATAGGACTTAGGAGCAGGGGTAGGCCATTTGATCCTTCAAACCTGCTCTGCCATTCAATAACATCTTGGCTGATCTGGCTGTGGTCTCAACCTCATATTCCTGTCTGCTTCCCATAGTCCTTGACTCCTTTGTCCATCAAAAATCTGCTCAACCCAGCCTTGAATAAATTCAATGAATAAATTCAAAGACCTAGCCTCCACTGCTTTCTGGGGAAGAGAATTGCACAAACTAATGACTTCTGAGAGAAAAATAATTTCCTCATGTCTGTCTTAAAAGGGACACCTCTTATCCTTAAACTGTGTCTCCTAGTTCCAGTCTCCCCTACAAGAGGAGGCATCCTCCAAGCATCCACACTATCAAGTGCCCTCAGAATCTTACATGTTTCAACAAGATCTCTCATTCTTCTAAACTAAATGCGTTTGGCCCATCCTGTTCAACGTTCCTTTACAAGTGTTAGATTTCTTTGTTGCCTGTGATTGTTGTGAAGAGTCAATGATCTGTCAAAAGGGTAAAATGATAACCATAAAGGTAATGGTGGAACCTTCTTACACAGAAAATGGTGCTCAAAGCTTCTTTTTCTTTCTGAGCATAATTCATTTCTGTACTAGTAAGACTACATGAAGCAAATGCTATCGGTCTTTCCTCTTCTGAGGGCACAATGTACAAGACGACTCCAACAATCCCATAGGGTGAGGCATCACAAGCAAGTTGTGACTTCATCTTGGGGTTATAATGAACCAACAGTTCTAACCTTTGTAAAACGTCTTTCACTTCATTGTGTGCATTTTCACATTCTCCTGACCAGTGCCATGCCTATTTGGCACATAGCAACGCGTGTAAAGGCTTCAATTGTGTTATTAAATTCAGCACAAATTTATCATAATAATTGATCAATCCTAAAAACAACCTTAATTGTGTCACTGAGGACCTAGTGCTTCCAAGATTGCTGACATTTTATTTTGTTCTTTGTGTAAACCATCATTGTCAATAATATGATCAAGGTAATTTATGGATGACTTGGAAAAGGCCCACTTTTTCTTTTCAACTCTCAGGTTGTGGCTCTGTAACCGCTTCAGGGCAGCTTCTAGCTTTAAGTGTTCCTGTTCATTCAAACCAGTGATGAGTATGTCATCTGAATAACATTGCACTCCATTCAACACATTTAGAATCTGATCCATGAAAAGAACAGGCACAGATGTTTTAAAAGGAAGTCTTCTGTAATGAAACAGGCCTTTATGCGTAGCAATGGTGAGTGGTGGCTGTGATTCGGCACCCAGACTCATCTACTGATATAAGAACATAAGAACTAGGAGCAGGAGTAGGCCACCTGGCCCCTCGAGCCTGCTCCACCATTCAATGAGATCATGGCTGATCTTTTGTGGACTCAGCTCCACTTTCCGGCCCGAACACCAAAACCCTTAATCCCTTTATTCTTCAAAAAACTATCTATCTTTATCTTAAAAACATTTAATGAAGGAGCCTCAACTGCTTCACTGGGCAAGGAATTCCATAGATTCACAACCCTTTGGGTGAAGAAGTTCCTCCTAAACTCAGTCCTAAATCTACTTCCCCTTATTTTGAGGCTATGCCCCCTAGTTCTGCTTTCACCCGCCAGTGGAAACAACCTGCCCGCATCTATCCTATCTATTCCCTTCATAATCTTATATGTTTCTATAAGATCCCCCCTCATCCTTCTAAATTCCAACGAGTACAGTCCCAGTCTACTCAACCTCTCCTCGTAATCCAATCCCTTCAGCTCTGGGATTAACCTAGTGAATCTCCTCTGCACACCCTCCAGCACCAGTACGTCCTTTCTCAAGTAAGGAGACCAAAACCAAACACAGTACTCCAGGTGTGGCCTCACTAACACCTTATACAATTGCAGCATAACCTCTCTAGTCTTAAACTCCATCCTTCTAGCAATGAAGGACAAAATTCCATTTGCCTTCTTAATCACCTGTTGCACCTGTAAACCAACTTTTTGCGACTCATGCACTAGCACACCCAGGTCTCTCTGCACAGCAGCATGTTTTAATATTTTATCATTTAAATAATAATCCCTTTTGCTGTTATTCCTACCAAAATGGATAACCTCACATTTGTCAACATTGTATTCCATCTGCCAGACCCTAGCCCATTCACTTAGCCTATCCAAATCCCTCTGCAGGCTTCCAGTATCCTCTGCGCTTTTTGCTTTACCACTTATCTTAGTGTCGTCTGCAAACTTGGACACATTGCCCTTGGTCCCCAACCCCAAATCATCTATTTTTAAAATTGTTTTATTAATATTTTATTGAAAATTTTTGGTCAACCATCACAGTACATTGTGTATCCTTTACACAATAATATAACCGTATAAATAACAATGACCTGTTTTATAAGCAAAAAATAAATAATATATAACAAAAACTAAAACTAAAACTAAATGGCAACTGCCTTGTCTCAGATAAACACTCTCCAAAAATATGATTTAACAGTCCAATATACAATTATTTATAGCAACGACCTATACATATTATACATATATATTAACAACCCTGAGAGTCCTTCTGGTTCCTCCCCCCCCCTCCCTCCCCCCCATCCACCCCTGGGCTGCTGCTGCTGCCTTCTTCTTTTCCATTCCCTCTATCTTTCTGTGAGGTATTCGACGAACGGTTGCCACCGCCCGGTGAACCCTTGAGCCGATCCCCTTAGGATGAACTTAATCCGTTCCAGCTTTATAAACCCTGCCATGTCATTTATCCAGGTCTCCACACCCGGGGGCTTGGCTTCCTTCCACATCAACAGTATCCTGCGCCGGGCTACTAGGGACGCAAAGGCCAAAACATCGGCCTCTCTCGCCTCCTGTACTCCCGGCTCTTGTGCAACCCCAAATATAGCCAACCCCCAGCTTGGTTCGACCTGGACCCCCACTACTTTCGAAAGCACCTTTGTCACCCCCACCCAGAACCCCTGTAGTGCCGGACATGACCAGAACATGTGGGTGTGATTCGCTGGGCTTCTCGAGCATCTCGCACACCTATCCTCTACCCCAAAAAATTTACTGAGCCGTGCTCCAGTCATATGCGCCCTGTGTAACACCTTAAATTGAATCAGGCTTAGCCTGGCACACGAGGACGATGAGTTTACCCTACTTAGGGCATCCGCCCACAGCCCCTCCTCAATCTCCTCCCCCAGCTCTTCTTCCCATTTCCCTTTCAGCTCATCTACCATAATCTCCCCCTCGTCCCTCATTTCCCTATATATATCTGATACCTTACCGTCCCCCACCCATATCTTTGAGATCACTCTGTCCTGCACCTCATTCGTCGGGAGCTGCGGGAATTCCCTCACCTGTTGCCTCGCAAAAGCCCTCAGTTGCATATACCGGAATGCATTCCCTTGGGGCAACCCATATTTCTCGGTCAGCGCTCCCAGACTTGCGAACTTCCCATCCACAAACAGATCTTTCAGTTGCGTTACTCCTGCTCTTTGCCATATTCCAAATCCCCCATCCATTCTCCCCGGGGCAAACCTATGGTTATTTCTTATCGGGGACCCCACCAAGGCTCCCGTCTTTCCCCTATACCGTCTCCACTGTCCCCAAATTTTCAAAGTCGCCACCACCACCGGGCTTGTGGTGTATTTCTTCGGTGAGAACGGCAATGGGGCCGTCACCATAGCTTGTAGGCTAGTCCCCCTACAGGACGCCCTCTCCAATCTCTTCCACGCCGCTCCCTCCTCTTCTCCCATCCACTTACTCACCATTGAGATATTGGCGGCCCAGTAGTACTCACTTAGGCTCGGTATTGCCAGCCCCCCCCCTATCCCTACTACGCTGTAAGAATCCCTTCCTCACTCTCGGGGTCTTCCCGGCCCACACAAAACTCATGATACTCTTTTCGATCCTTTTGAAAAAAGCCTTCGTGATCACCACCGGGAGGCACTGAAACACAAAGAGAAATCTCGGGAGGACTACCATTTTAACCGCCTGCACCCTCCCTGCCAGTGACAGGGATACCATGTCCCATCTCTTGAAGTCCTCCTCCATTTGTTCCACCAATCGCGTTAAATTTAACCTATGCAATGTACCCTAATTCTTGGCTATCTGAATCCCCAAATAACGAAAGTCCCTTGTTACCTTCCTCAGCGGAAAGTCCTCTATTTCTCTGCTCTGCTCCCCTGGATGCACCACCAACAACTCACTTTTCCCCATGTTCAGTTTATATCCTGAGAATTCTCCAAACTCACGAAGTGTCCGCATTATCTCTGGCATCCCCTCCGCCGGATCCGCTACATATAACAACAAATCATCCGCATACAGAGATACCCGGTGTTCTTCTCCTCCTCTAAGTACTCCTCTCCACTTCTTGGAACCCCTCAATGCTATTGCCAGGGGTTCAATCGCCAGTGCAAACAATAATGGGGACAGAGGGCATCCCTGCCTTGTCCCTCTATGGAGCCGAAAGTCTGCAGATCCCCGTCCATTCGTGGCCACACTCGCCACTGGGGCCCTATACAACAACTGCACCCATCCAACATATTCATCTCCAAAACCAAATCTCCTCAGCACCTCCCACAGATAATCCCACTCCACTCTATTAAATGCTTTCTCGGCATCCATCGCCACCACTATCACCGCTTCCCCCTTTGGTGGGGGCATCATCATTACCCCTAGCAGCCTCCGTATATTCGTATTCAGCTGTCTCCCCTTCACAAACCCAGTTTGGTCCTCATGGACCACCCTCGGGACACAATCCTCTATCCTCATTGCCATTACCTTGGCCAGAATCTTAGCGTCTACATTTAGGAGGGAAATAGGTCTATAGGACCCGCATTGCAGCGGGTCCTTTTCCTTCTTTAGGAGAAGCAATATCGTTGCCTCAGACATAGTCGGGGGCAGCTGTCCCCTTTCCTTTGCCTCATTAAAGGTCCTCATCAGTAGCGGGCCGAGCAAGTCCACATATTTCCTGTAAAATTCAACTGGGAATCCATCCGGTCCCGGAGCCTTCCCCGCCTGCATGCTCCTAATTCCTTTCACTACTTCCTCTATTTCAATCTGTGCTCCCAGTCCCACCCTTTCCTGCTCCTCCACCTTGGGAAATTCCAGCCGGTCCAGAAAGCCCATCATTCTCTCCCTCCCATCCAGGGGTTGAGCTTCGTATAATTTTTTATAAAATGCCTTGAACACTCCATTCACTCTCTCCGCTCCCCGCTCCATCTCTCCTTCCTCATCCCTCACTCCCCCTATTTCCCTCGCTGCTCCCCTTTTCCTCAATTGGTGGGCCAGCAACCTGCTCGCCTTCTCCCCATATTCGTACTGTACACTCTGTGCCTTCCTCCACTGTGCCTCTGCAGTACCCGTTGTCAGCAGGTCAAATTCTACGTGTAGCCTTTGCCTTTCCCTGTACAGTCCCTCCTCCGGTACCTCCGCATATTGCCTGTCCACCCTCAGAAGTTCTTGCAGCAACCGCTCCCGTTCCCTACTCTCCTGCTTTCCTTTATGTGCCCTTATTGATATCAGCTCCCCTCTAACCACTGTCTTCAGCGCCTCCCAGACCACTCCCACCTGGACCTCCCCATTATCATTGAGTTCCAAGTACTTTTCAATGCACCCCCTCACCCTTAGACACCCCCCTCACCTGCCATTAGTCCCATGTCCATTCTCCAGGGTGGGCGCCCTTCTGTTTCCTCCCCTATCTCCAAGTCCACCCAATGTGGAGCGTGATCCGAAATGGCTATAGCCGTATACTCCGTTCCCCTCACCTTCGGGATCAACGCCCTTCCCAAAACAAAAAAGTCGATTCGCGAATAGACTTTGTGGACATAGGAGAAAAACGAAAACTCCTTACTCCTAGGTCTGCTAAATCTCCACGGGTCTACTCCTCCCATCTGCTCCATAAAATCTTTAAGTACCTTGGCTGCTGCCGGCCTCCTTCCAGTCCTGGACCTCGACCTGTCCAGCCCTGGTTCCAACACCGTATTGAAATCTCCCCCCATTACCAACTTTCCCACCTCTAGGTCCGGGATGCGTCCTCGCATATGCCTCATAAAATTGGCATCATCCCAGTTCGGGGCATATACGTTTACCAAAACCACCGTCTCCCCCTGTAGTTTGCCACTCACCATCACGTATCTGCCCCCGCTATCCGCCACTATAGTCTTTGCCTCAAACATCACCCGCTTCCCCACTAATATAGCCACCCCCCTGTTTTTCGCATCTAGCCCCGAATGGAACACCTGCCCCACCCAACCTTTGCGTAGTCTCACCTGGTCTATCAGTTTCAAGTGCGTTTCCTGTAACATAACCACGTCTGCCTTAAGTTTCTTAAGGTGTGCGAGTACCCGTGCCCTCTTTATCGGCCCGTTCAGCCCTCTCACGTTCCACGTGATCAGCCGGGTTGGGGGGCTTTTTACCCCCCCCCCTTGTCGATTAGCCATCCCCTTTTTCCAGCCCCTCACCCGGTTCCCACGCAGCTGTGTCCCCCCCCAGGCGGTGCCCCCCCGCCCATCCCACCCCATACCAGCTCCCCCCTCTCCCCAGCAGCAGCAGCCCAATAGTTCCCCCCTCCCACCAACCCGCTAGATCCCCCACTAGCGTAGTTACACCCCCCATGTTGCTCCCAGAAGTCAGCAAACTCTGGCCGACCTCGGCTTCCCCCCGTGACCTCGGCTCGCACCGTGCGACGCCCCCTCCTTCCTGCTTCCCTATTCCCGCCATGATTATCATAGCGCGGGAACCGAGCCTGCGCTTCCCCCTTGGCCCCGCCCCTAATGGTCAACGCCCCATCTCCTCCACCTCCTTTCCTCCCCCCACCACCTCCTGTGGAAGAGAGAAAAGTTACCACATCGCAGGATTAATAACATAAAACTCCTCTTTCCCCCCTTTTTACCCCCCTCTTCGCCCCCCATACTCGCCCCACCACTTTGTTTCAAACGTTCTTTTTTTTTTTTAAAAGTTCTCCCACTTACTGCTCCGAGTTTTCTTTGCCCATCTAAGGACCATCTCTTTGTCCTTAAAATGGAGGAATCTTACCACTATGGCTCTAGGAATTTCTCCTGCTCTCGGTCCTCGCGCCATCACTCGGTATGATCCCTCCACCTCCAGCGGACCCGCCGGGGCCTCTGCTCCCATTAACGAGTGCAGCATCGTGCTCACATATGCCCCGACGTCCGCTCCCTCCGCACCTTAAGGAAGACCAAGAATCCTTAGGTTGTTCCTCCTCGCGTTGTTCTCCAGCGCCTCCAGCCTTTCCACACATCGTTTATGGTGTGCCTTGTGCATCTCCGTCTTCACCACCAGGCCCTGTATGTCGTCCTCATTCTCGGCAGCCTTTGCCTTCACGACCCGAAGCTCTCGCTCCTGGGTCTTTTGCTCCTCCTTTAGCCCTTCGATCGCCTGTAATATCGGGGCCAACAGCTCCTTCTTCATTTCCTTTTTGAGTTCTTCCACGCAGCGTTTCAAAAACTCGTGTTGTTCAGGGCCCCATATTAAACTGCCACCTTCCGACGCCATCTTGGTTTTTGCTTGCCTTCCTTGCCACTGCTCTAAAGGATCCACTGCAATCCGGCCACCTTCCTCTCCTTTTTTCATCCGTATCCAGGGGGGATTCCCTTCTGGTTCACCGCACAGTACTTTTTGCCGTTAAAATTGCCGTTGGGGCTCTTATTAAGAGCCCAAAAGTCCGTTCCACCGGGAGCTGCCGAAACGTGCGACTCAGCTGGTCATCGCCGCACCCGGAAGTCCTCCAAATCATCTATGTAAATTGTGAACAGTTGTGGGCCCAACACTGATCCCTGAGGGACACCACTAGCTACTGATTGCCAACCAGAGAAACACCCATTAATCCCCACTCTTTGCTTTCTATTAATTAATCAATCCTCTATCCATGCTACTACTTTCCCCTTAATGCCATGCATCTTTATCTTATGCAGCAACCTTTTGTTTGGCACCTTGTCAAAGGCTTTCTGGAAATCCAGATATACCACATCCATTGGCTCCCCGTTATCTACCGCACTGTTAATGTCCTCAAAAAATTCCACTAAATTAGTTAGGCACGATCTGCCCTTTATGAACCCATGCTGCATCTGCCCAATGGGACAATTTCCATCCAGATGCCTCGCTATTTCTTCCTTGATGATAGATTCCAGCATCTTCCCTACTACCGAAGTTAAGCTCACTGGCCTATAATTACCCGCTTTCTGCCTACCTCCTTTTTTAAACAGTGGTGTCACGTTTGCTAATTTACAATCCGCCGGGACCACCCCTGAGTCTAGTGAATTTTGGTAAATTATCACTAGTGCATTTGCAATTTCCCTAGCCATCTCTTTTAGCACTCTGGGATGCATTCCATCAGGGCCAGGAGACTTGTCTACCTTTAGCCCCATTAGCTTGCCCATCACTACCTCCTTGGTGATAACAATCCTCTCAAGGTCCTCACCTGTCATAGCCTCATTTCGATCAGTCATTGGCATGTTATTTGTGTCTTCCACTGTGAAGACCGACCCAAAAAACCTGTTCAGTTCCTCAGCCATTTCCTCATCTCCCATTATTAAATCTCCCTTCTCATCCTCTAAAGGACCAATATTTACCTTAGCCCCTCTTTTTTGTTTTATATATTTGTAGAAACGTTTACTATCTGTTTTTATATTCTGAGCAAGTTTACTCTCATAATCTATCTTACTCTTCTTTGTAGCTTTTTTAGTAGCTTTCTGTTGCCCCTTAAAGATTTCCCAGTCCTCTAGTCTCCCACTGATCTTTGCTACTTTGTTTGTTTTTTCGTTCAATTTGATACTCTCCCTTATTTCCTTAGATATCCACGATCGATTTTCCCTCTTTTTACCGTCCTTCCTTTTTGTTGGTATAAACTGGGATGATGAGCTGTGACGTTTACCACAAGGCAGAGTCACACAAGCGGAAGTCGTATAGATGAGAAGAGTACATTTTAACTAAACCTAAACATAGGGAATGAAGGTCTCGGAAAACCCTGTGGAGGTCTGTGTCTACTCCAAATCAGTGTAGTCTAGCCATTCATGTTTAATGGGGTCCTTTCCTTGGATGATGAATTGTGGCCACAAGGCAGAGTTGCACAAGCGGAAGTTACGTAGAACTGATGGTTTTAACTAAACCCAAACACAGGAAATGACCACGCAGTGAAAGCCCTGTAGGTGTTTCTTAAGGTGATGAACAAAGCTAATAAATCGGTTTCCTACCAAAGAGTTACGAAGGAACTAAACCCATAGGAAATGACCCCGCAGGATAGATTACTCTCATAATCTATCTTACTCTTCTTTATAGCTTTTTTAGTAGCTTTCTGTTGCCCCCTAAAGATTTCCCAGTCCTCTAGTCTCCCACTGATCTTTGCTACTTTGTATGTTTTTTCCTTCAGTTTGATACTCTCCCTTATTTCCTTAGATATCCACGGTTGATTTTCCCTCTTTTTACCATCCTTCCTTTTTGTTGGTATAAACCTTTGCTGGGCACTGTGAAAAATCACTTGGAAGGTTCTCCACTGTTCCTCAACTGTTTCACCATAAAGTCTTTGCTCCCAGTCTACCATAGCTAGTTCTTCTCTCATCCCATTGTAATCTCCTTTGTTTAAGCACAAAACACTAGTGCTTGATTTTACCTTCTCACCCTCCATCTGTATTTTAAATTCCACCATATTGTGATCGCTCCTTCGGAGAGGTTCCCTAACTATGAGATCCTGAATCAATCCTGTCTCATTACACAGGACCAGATCTAGGACCGCTTGTTCCCTCGTAGGTTCCATTACATACTCTTCTAGGAAACTATCGCGGATACATTCTATAAACTCCTCCTCAAGGCTGCCTTGACCGACCTGGTTAAACCAATCAACATGTAGATTAAAATCCCCCATGATAACTGCTGTACCATTTCTACATGCATCTGTTATTTCTTTGTTTATTGCCTGCCCCACCATAATGTTACTATTTGGTGGCCTATAGATTACTCCTATCAGTGACTTTTTCGCCTTACTGTTCCTGATTTCCACCCAAATGGATTCAACCTTATGCCTGTTAAAGATCAACTTTATTGAATTTCTGTCCTCCAAAAAGTCCAGCAAACAAGTCTTCAATCGATGGCAATGATCTACGCATAAAACTAGGTTAATAGTTGTTATAAAATCTCCACAAATTCTCACTGAGCCATTCTGTTTTAATACAGGAATGATTGGTGTTGCCCAATCACTTGTAGGAACAGATTCAATGATTCCTGCTCTTACCAATCTGTCTGGTTCTTCTTCAACTTTAGGTCTCATGGCATATTGTTGCTAACTTTTCAGTTGGTTAAATTGCTCTGTTTTATTACCTTTGCTCTCGAGTCGCCAGGTATCTTTATGATACCACCACGAGGTTCAAGTCCAAGTAATGATCAATAACTCAATATACCGATTAGTAAGATTTAAATCAAAGCACATTTATTATACACAGTAATCGCTACTCATGCACAAATTCTACGTCTAAGCTACTTCTACAACTAACAGGCCTATACTTAACTTCGGACTGGCCCACCAGGTCAGGGGAACAAATGGCCTTTCGTTCGGGTTCTGAGTCTGTGGGATTCGAAGTTGGCACGAATTGGTAGCTAGGAGCGCCTATCTCGTAGCGAGCGTTGAATTAAGACTTACGGTCTTTCGCCGGTCACTGCACCGGTCACGGTCAAGGTTGGTTCGCGTTGCTGGGTGACCCGGGCAGGAAGAAGAAAGCGAGTTGAACTTGGGGGCTTAACTTTATAGTCTCCAGGGGCTTCCTGCCTTTCGGGGCGGACCCTGTACCTGGTTCTAGGTGATTGGACTTTGTTCCAATCGCTTGGTTCGATTTCCCCAATACTGGAGCGGTTCCCTGATCGATGGGCGGTCTTGAGGTGTTCATTAACCTCTTTTGTGTTGGCTCCTGCTGGCGCCGGGGAGTCTGGCTTAGTTTTGTGTGTCCCAAATGTTGCTATTGTTCCCGGGGATTGCTCATTAGTATGTAGATAGCTGCTACATTATTATGCTGATGGTCGCTGGTATCGATGCTGTCTGGGCTTTTGCAGAATTAAATACACAGCAAACCTGCACCTGCTGGTTTCTGCCTGCGTTGGCTGAATTTCCCTTCAGCCTTTGCTGTTCTCCATTTTAAATCGGGAGTTGGCCTACTTAGGTGGCTACAATATGGTACAGTTCTGGCTTTGAGACATTTGGGTATGCTGCCTGGCTTGAGTTTTAACTGTAGTTCAACTCCTGTCATAGAGCCTAACGAATCTTCGAACACTTTTTCATATAACTTCAGAAGTTGTTGCAAGTTACTCTTTGAATCCAATAATAGATTGACTGTTGCTCTGATAAGCCTAATCTTAGACAATCATGCTCTGCCAAATAGAGCAGGAAATTTTCCACGGACAACGCGAAGAGGCAGCTTCGCCGTCTGCCCCTTTGCTTCTACTTTCACCATAATGCATCCTTTTAATGGTACAACCTCTTCAGTGTACGTCCTTAGGATCACATTGAACAGTTTTAAAGAGATGGTTTTTGCTGTCTTTTGAGTGATCTTGAACCTCATCCACTAATTTGTAGAAACAACTAGATTGTTAGACTGTATTGTTCTTTTTGCACCTTCTTGGTGTAGAAGATGTTTCCTGAGCCCAACACGCCTTCTTGCCACAGTTCTTGCATGTATTCAATTTACTTCAGCATTCCCCCACTGTATGTTCAACCTATGTACACCTTTGCAGCCTGGTTCCTTGAGCTATTCATTTTGTGGATCTTCGCTCCAGCCCCTACCTGTGAAGCCTCTCACATTGTAAGTGTCATAATATACATCAGTACATTATGGTGCAATCACATACACACACTGATGGACATGCAGTAGGACCAACCAGCATACATAACACCGCAGCTAATCACCAGTGAGAGCACAAGCACTATAAAGACAGAAGACAGGAGAGTTCCTGCTCATTCTAGCAGCAGCCAGCTCAGAGCACAGAGCTCACAGCCTGCATCACAGACATTCACCATGTGCTGAGTGCATCACCATAGCTAGTGATAGGAAAGGGTTCACAGTTAAGCTGGTATTGCTTATACCCACGTTTACAGTATGTTAGCATAGTTGAACTGTTAATAAAATAGCATTACACCACTTCCAGCATTGTTGGCTTGTTTGTGAACTAGAACACCCAACACGGCATGGAGTAGCCGCAATCTAGCACTTGTGAGACCTACCTGCAACTTCTCAGCATTCCGGCATCCTACAGCATGGAGAACATCAACCCGCCTCCGCCGCTCCGCATCGCTGGCAATCTCGGGGTAAATTGGAAGATATTTAAACAGCGCTTCCAGCTCTTCCTCGAGGCCACGGACAGGGAGAATGCATCGGACACCAGGAAGATAGCCCTTCTTCTCTCCACGGCTGGGCAACATGCCATCCACATCTTTAACTCCCTGACATTCGCGGATGATGAGGACAAGACGGTGCTCCTCAAATTCGACACACACTTTAGTGTTGAAGTCAACGAAAGCTTCGAAAGGTACCTGTTCCAGCAGCGCTTGCAGGGTAAGGACGAGCCTTTCCAATCATTTTTAACACACCTCCGCATCCTCGCGCAATCCTGCGGCTACGGGCCCACCTCCGACTCCATGATACGCGACCAGATTGTTTTTGGGGTCATGTCGGACACCCTGCGTCAGCAGCTCCTTAAAGTTAAGCAACTAACCCTAGCGACTGCCATTGAGACCTGTGTCCTGCATGAGAATGCCACCAGCCGGTACTCACACATACAGGCAGCTGAAACGGCGTGGCAAGGGCCCCATGAGGCGGAACGGGTCCAAACGATCGAACACCTCCCGGGCCGCAGCCTGGAGGAGGGCAGCCATTTCGCGCGTTTCCGAGGCCTTGTCCACGCCATACGAGGGGACGGTGACATGGAGGAACGCGATGCACAGGCCTGCACCACGCAAGACTGTACCGCGCATGCGTGGTGGCACAACGAACGCACTGATGTCACGACGTGCGGCAGCTGTGGCTCCGCCCACTTAAAGCGGCAATGCCCTGCAAAATCGCAACAGTGCCTACGCTGTGGCAGGCTTGGTCACTATGCTGCCTGCTGTCGAGCAGCCCAGCCTGCCAACTCGCAATGATTTAACCAGCCTCGCAGCAATGTTCGGGCAATCCAACCCACCTTCACCGAGTCCGATCCTGACTTCATGCAGACCAGTGACACCGAGGACAGGGAGCCTTTTCGAGTCGCTGTCATAACCAAGAACAGGCTGTCCCCGAATCGAAAGCACCAGCTGTTGTTGGTACACAGCATTGATCCGGACGACGAGTGGTGTGCCAACCTGATGGTCAATCAATCCCAGATCAGATTCCGTCTGGACACTGGTGCTTCCGCCAATCTCCTCGCATGGTCAGCATTTCAAACCCTGGGGGTCAAACCAACAATTCTTCCATCCAATTGCCAACTGGTCGACTATAATGGTAACGTCATCCCCGCCACCGGGTCATGCCAACTCGAGGTGATGCACAACCCGCGGAAAGTCACCCTACCCTTCGAGATCGTGGGCTCCTCAAAGGACTCCCTGCTAGGCGCACAGGCGTGCAAGCCCCTCAACCTCGTGCAGCGCGTACATTTCCTCTCTCCAGAGGACACGTCTGACTTCCAAGATGCGGACTTCAGGGCGCAACTAAGTGCCATCATCACTCAACACCGAGATGTCTTCGAAGGCATGGGCACACTTCTCTACACATACAAAATCCTGCTCAAACAGGACGCCACGCCTGTGGTTCATGCACCTCGCAGAGTCCCAGCACCCCTCAAGGACCGCCTCAAGCAGCAGCTGCAGGAGCGCCAGGACCATAGATCTATGATAATCTATGACCAAGGAGTGCTTTCCAGAGTGACGGAACCAACCGACTGGGTCAGTTCTATGGTGTGCGTCAAGAAGCCTTCCGGCGAGCTCCGGATCTGTATCGACCCGAAGGATTTAAATCGTAACATCATGCAGGAGCATTACCCTATCCCCAAGCATGAGGCGATCACGTGCGAGATGGCTCAAGCCAACATATTCACCAAGCTGGATGCATCAAAGGGCTTCTGGCAGATTCAATTGGACAAGTCCAGCAGAAAGCTGCGTACTTTCAACACCCCATTTGGCAGGTTCTGCTACAATAGAATGCCATTTGGAATCATATCAGCATCTAAAGTGTTCCACCGCATCGTGGAGCAGATGATGGAGGGCATCGAGGGTGTGCGCGTCTATGTGGACGGCATCATCATCTGGTCCACCACCCTGCAGGAGCACATCAGTCGCCTCCAACGCGTTTTAAGCGAATACGGGACCAAGGCCTGCGCCTCAACAGAGCCAAATGGTCTTTCGGCCAGACCGAACTCAAGTTTTTAAGAGACCACATCTCCCGGTTGGGTGTGCGGCCGGATGTGGACAAGGTGGCAGCCATCACGGCCATGCAGAAGCCGGCGGATAAGAAGGCGGTGCTCCGGTTCTTAGGAATGGTCGACTTCCTAGGAAAGTTCATCCCTAACCTCGCTTCCCACACCACGGCTCTCCGCAACCTAGTTAGGAAGACGACGGACTTCCAGTGGCTTCCCGCCCACCAGCGTGAATGGGAGGAGCTCAAGGTCAAGCTGACCACCGCCCCGGTATTGGTGTTTTTCGATCCTGCAAGGGAGGCGAAAATATCAACGGACGCTAGCCAATCTGGCATAGGGGCGGTGCTCCTGCAACGAGATGACGCCTCGTCATGGGCCCCTGTTGCCTATGCGTCACGGGCCATGACCCCCACAGAGCAGCTATGCGCAAATCGAGAAGGAGTGCCTAGGCCTGTTGACCGGTGTCGACAAGTTCCATGACTACGTGTATGGCCTTCCCCAGTTCACTGTGGAGACCGACCATCGCCCGCTGGTCGGCATCATCTAAAAGGACCTCAATGACATGACCTCTCGCCTACAACGCATTCTGCTCAAGCTCCGGAGATACGATTTCCAGTTCGTGTACACACTGGGCAAGGATCTGATCATAGCCGACGCTCTGTCCAGGGCAGTCACCACTCCGTCCGACCCAGAGCGGTTTGATTGCGAAGTCGACGCCCATGTGGCCTTCACGGTCGCTAATCTGCCGGCCATGGATGACCGCCTAACCCACATTCGCCGTGAGACTGCGGCTGACCCCCTGCTACAACGTGTGATGCGCCACATGACTGACGGATGGCTCAAGGGACAATGCCCGCAGTTCTATAATATTCGAGATGATCTGGCAGTCGTTGATGGCGTCCTCCTGAAGCTGGACCGCATCGTGATCCCACACAGCATGCATCACTTGGTTTTAGAGCAGCTGCACGAGGGCCATCTCGGCATTGAGAAGTGCCGACGGAGGGCCCGAGAGGCTGTCTACTGGCCTGGCATAAATGAGGACATTGCCAACATTGTGCTCAATTGCCCCACCTGTCAGCAGTTCCAGCCGGCCCAACCACAGGAGACCCTTCAGCCCCATGAGTTGGTCACGTACCCTTGGTCTAAGGTAGGCGTGGACCTGTTCCATGCGCTCGGCAGGGACTATGTTCTCATAGATGATTATTTTTCCAGCTATCCCGAGGTTGTACTCCTGCACGACATCACGTCATCCGCTGTTATCCGTGCCTGCAAAGAGACCTTTGCTCGTCACGGCATCCCACTCACTGTGATGTCGGACAATGGCCCCTGCTTCGCGAGCCAGGAATGGTCTAACTTCGCCAGCAGGTACAACTTTGTACACGTGACGTCCAGCCCCCTGCACCCCCAGTCAAATGGCAAAGCAGAAAAGGGTGTCCATATCGTAAAGAGGCTCCTCTGCAAGGCTGCTGATGCAGGATCCTTGCTGGCTTATCACTCGGCTCCACTGTCCACGGGCCTGTCACCAGCCCAGCTGCTGATGGGTCGCACCCTCAGGACCACTGTACCGTCCATTCACGTCCCAGACCTCGACCATGCTCCGGTCCTTCAGCGGATGCAACAGTCTCACACGCAGCACAAGGCGGCGCATGACGCTCGAGCGACTGATCTTCCTGCTCTGGCGCCAGATGACAACGTCCGAATCCATCTTCCAGAGGGTAGCTGGTCTGCGACTGCTGTGGTTCTTCGGCTGGTGGCTCCCTGCTCATTCCTGGTTCGACTGCCTGATGGCTCCATTCGCCGCCGCAATCGGCGTGCCCTTCGTCTGGTTCCACGCTCTCTACGCGATCCTCCACCGGTGCCACACCCTCCTGTTGTCCCCGACCTGGACTTTGTAGAGCTTCCGGATACTCTGCATCCTCCTCACTTGGCCGTGGCCTGGCCCGATCCTCAGCCGGTGGCTCCTGACCCACCCTTGAGGCTGTCAACCCGAATTCGTCGCCCACCTCAGAGACTTGATTTATGAGCCTTACAATGTTGGACTCAGTGCTTTGTTCTTTCATCCTGTTTCAGCATTTCACTTGTTCGTTTATAGCATTCGTTATTAGTTTTGTTGTTGGTGTAACGCCTTGTTTTTCTTTTCTCTGCACCAGGCACCTTCCCGTGTATATAGACTAGCCTCATGTACATAGTTATGTAAATACTGCACACACATGGTCAGATACACTCATTACACGTTATTTATTCTCACATAGGCACATGTTCTTTGTAAAAAAGGGGGATGTCATAATATACATCAGCATATCATGGTGTAATCACATACACACACTGATGGACATGCAGTAGGACCAACCAGCATACATAACACCGCAGCCAATCACCAGTGAGAGCACACGCACTATAAAGACAGGGGACAGGAGAATTCCCGCTCATTCTAGCAGCAGCCAGCTCAGAGCACAGAGCTCACAGCCATTCACCATGTGCTGAGTGCCTCACCATAGCTAGTGATAGGAAAGGGTCCACAGTTAAGCTGGTATTGCTTATACCCACGTTTACAATATGTTCGCATAGTTGAACAGTTAATAAAATAGCGTTACACCACTTCCAGCATTGTTGGCTTGTTTGTGAACCAGAACACCCAACACGACAGCAAGTGTCAATGATATGGCAACTTCCACAGCAGCTTTTAGCGTTAAATCACTTATAATAAGCAGCTTCCTCTGAATAGCTTCACTGTGGAGTCAACAAACTAGCTTGTCTTAAACAGCATCATCATGTGTTGTACCAAATTCGTAAAATCCAACTAATCTTCTTAAAGACACTACAAACTGTAAAATACTTTCACCTTCTTCCTGACTACAGTGGTGGAACTGAAACCTCTAAAATTTTCATTAATTCATTGTAGTATTTATTTCCTGGTTTTGCTGGGTGAACTAGATTCTGTGGCTGTTGATCTCCAAATTTCTTTCTCTGTCAGTCTGGCCTCAATAAAAGTTGAGACGGATTCGCACGTAAACAGAAGTTATTTATTTAGCTTGCAAGCTTGAATCACCTTACAGAAATGTAACAGGACATCCTGCCTCTTACACTCCAGAAAACGACTGAACTAACAGACAAAGGGATCTCTGCAAAATCAGTTCAAATGGTATCAAGTTTCACATACTCGACGGACATAGGTCAGCCTATGTCCCTCCTGACCTGTTCGATCTATTCTGATTGGCTCACTTCCAATCCCTTTCTCTGGCCCCTATCAATGAAGCATCACCCTCATAGACACACCTCTTCCTGCTTTTTCCATGCGGTCTCAAATTCCTTTGTCCCTAACTGCAAAAATCAAAGTGGCTTATTTCTACATTACATTAACTAGTAACTCTAAAGTAACTATTTTATATCACATTCGTCATTCCCTCCTTTTATCATTCCATGATAACCGAACTATCCAATCTATAGCTACGGTTCCTCATCTAAAAAGATTCGTCGCTGCATTTCCAATTCCTGTCTTAGCCCCCCTTCATCTGCTTCACCCTCATGGATTTTAACAGTTAAATTTTTTTCTCGGTGATTGGGGCGGTGATCTGATCCAGTGCACCCAGCATTCTACCCATCACACATTTAAGGATGGCCAGGCTTATCAACCAGTCCTTCCATCCTCCAAATCCCCAGTTACCCCAAGAGTCAGGATCCTGCATCCCGTCCAAGTGATCCCGTATGCGATCCATAAATTTAGTAATGTTAGCAGTCAAGTCCTGAATCCCCATAATACACTTGCCCTGTACTATGGCGCATACCCCACCCTCACGGGCCAGAAGATAGTCAAGAGCATACCGGTTGCGTAAGGACCTCCCAGTAGCCCAGTTTATCCAATTTTGAAATGCCCATTCGGGCCGCCCAGCAATGCAGAAGGCCCTATTCCCAACAGTGATATGAGAGACATTCGCCCAGCCACAAAGGAGCTGGAGGCCAGCGTTCAATGGAACGCAAGTGGTGCTATAACAAACGCATTGGCCAGACGCCTGGGTGATATGGCACCTCCTGTCCGTACAGGTGGGAAACAGACATGTTATATTTGTGTCCACCTCTACCAGCAAACAGCCATATCCTTCACTGCTGAAGCAATTCTCGTACGACCGGGAATCCCTATTGGGAGTGAAGTGGCTAGGTATGTACGCCCTCCACCGTCGCAGCCTATCATACTGTGAATGGGAATTATCCCGAGGGAGGGGAAGGCAAATAGCCGGTGGTGCTGAATCCGGATCATAAGGAAGAGTGACTTGCTCGGGCAATGGCTCGGAACGCTGACAATGAACCACCGTTTGGGGAGTGCCCCAAAGCGGTGAAACAGAAAATAACCTAGACACCGCTGCGGGGTTTGGGTAGCAGACAACCCGTCCCTGGCCATACAGACGGTGGTAAATCTGGTAGAAGAGATTCATACTACCCGGGTTTTCCTCAGTTTGGCCTTTAATTAACTTAAGTGCATCTCCCGGTAACCTACGTTCTAGCTGTACTTCCCTTCTCACACGCCCCGTCCTCTCTCTAGTCCCTTTCTCTTTCTCATGGTCTCTTCCTACACTCTTCTGACAGCCTGATGTTACCTTTATTGTACCACTTTTAACACATCCAAAATCAAATTTACATGTATTCCAAAAACAAGGCAATGTCCATATAATGTTCCCTTCCCATCGCCGGGGCCGGTGCAGCTGCTTCATGACTCCCGCATTCTCCTTAACTTTGATGACCTTCCATGAGTCGATACCATGTCCTCGTATATGGGGGCAGTGAAGAACATCACCTGTGCATAGGTGATGTATCCTTGTAGATTGGTTGGGGCTACACAGATACATAATATTCCCCTTTTCCATGTCCATCGCCAATAACACGCCAAGCGAAGTGAGGCCAAATATCAGACAGACGATGCGTAGCCACTCCATCATGCTCCACACCTGTAAAATAGCACTGGAGAAGGGAGGCAGGTTAGTATCCGACCTTTTACAGTAGTGGAGATGGGCTCAATTTACAGTGATGTAGGTGGACCCAAGCACTTCGCCCCTCCACTTTAACTGCTGTGGGGGTGGTAAGGAGAACTTGGAAGGGCCCGTCCCATCGCGGCTCCGACCCCTTCCTAGTCCAATTTTTGACCATTACATAACTACCGGGCTGGACTGAAAGTGAGCTAGGTACTGGGCAATGGCTCGTGAGCCGCGCGGACTTGGCCATGGAGTTCCTTGAGCACTTGCGTAAGGGCTAGAACATAGGTGGTCATTTCCTCAGTCATCTGATGAAACTGAACCCGTCTGGGAACCTGCAGGCTCCAAGGAGTTCTAAGAGGCCTGCCATAAAGAATCTCGGCGGGAGAGAGCCGGGCCGGTCCCGCAGGTGTAACCCGCTGCTGGAAGAGGGCAACGGGGAGCAACTTAAGCCATGTCAGTCCCGTGTCTGCTCTTAATTTAGCCAATTTAGTTTTGAGGGTCTGATTGTGTCTTTCAACCACCCCGGCTGCCTGTGGTCCGTAAGCACAGTGTAACTGCTGGCGTATGCCCAACTGGGAGCAAAACTCCTCGTTAATTTGTCCAATAAAATGAGGCCCATTATCAGAACTTAACTGAGCTGGTATACCGTACCGGGGAATGATTTCCCTCATCAAGACTTTAACCACAGTAGCAGCTTTACTATAGATAGTCGGATACGCCTCAACCCATCTGCTGAACACATCCACAATGACCAAAACATATTTATAACATTGACACCTTTCCAACTCAATGCAATCCATTTGGAGCGTCTCAAAGGGACCACTGGGCAACGGGGTTTGCCCCTTCCCACAAGGGATACCTTTTCCGGTGTTATATTGCTGACAAATCAAACACCGATTACTGATACTTTGGGCCAACCCCTGCATTTTAGGGTGCCACCAAGTGTCCAGCAACAAATCACTAGTCCCCCGAGCCCCACAATGAGTTGCAAAGTGTACACATTCGATGACCCATAAAGCCAGTACATCAGACATACAAGTCTGATGTGCAGGCGTGGTCCATAAAGAGGAAACAGAATCATATGTACAACCTAACCGTTTCCACATTTGTTTATCACTCTCAGGAGCGTCCTCCTGTAACCTTATGACGTCTTGGATGGTTGGCATTGGCTTGTCAGAAGCAGACACATTCATAGTAGATCGTTTAGTCTGACTTAACATTTTAGGCACCATCACTTGCTGAATTTGTGCGGCTGTGCGCGCTGCACAATCTGCTCATTCATTACCAACGTCAACTGGGGTTGTACCATTCGTGTGGGCAGCACATTTAATAACGGAAATCTGCGCTGGCAGAAGGAGGGCCTGCAGTAGGTCATTAACTAAACCCCGGTGGGATATTTGACCACACATAATCATGTCAGGTTGTTCTGACGAAATGTCACTCAAATCGCCCCTTATTGTGGTAGTTTCCTGAATCAAGGCTAAACAGTCGTGGCCAGGTGCGTCTTCATGGACAGGGGGACCACTAAGAAAACAGGCTGGATTGATAGTGGTACAGTATTTAAATGTCAGACGTGGATTGTTCAAAAGGTATATCTCATACCTATTCTGACGAGCTGCGGTAAGATGCTGACCATTCGCCCCATATCCCTGGCATGGTACTGGTCATGGACCTGACGTGTAATATGAGGGCTTACCGAAGCTGACTGTGGCCATAAATGTGGTGATATTGTAACAAAATCGGCTGTACCTTCTTTTCCCGTGACTGTGGCTGTAACCTTGACTGGCCATTCGGTCTCAAGTAATGGCCAGTATTTGTCCTCCAACTCCCTGTTTCGTCCAGTTCTGTCATAGGCCAGGGTAACGTGATGCAGTGATAGTGGCTGTTCAATGTCTAACGTCCACCACTGGGGGGTGATAGAAATATAGCACTGTTGTCTCATCCTCCTCTTCGCTGATCCACCCACCCAAAGTCACTATATTGGAGCTCCTGCTGGTAAACTACCATTTCTGCCGCTTGTTGGGATCGCAGATCATCCTTTTTCATTACATACTCAGTCTTAACCTTTGTAACTGAGCCTCCTTCTTGGCCTACACCCTCCTTCCAGTAAAATCTGACTGCCCTTGCCATCTGGGAAGGGTCGTTCTCTGTCCAATTCATGTTATTACATTTCACAGCAGTAACCACAGAAGGTGGTAGGCAATGCATTAACATAGCACAGTATTGAGGGGAATTCTGACCATTTTGATACAGCAAATCGCCTGACTGCCCCCGGTAGATTTCATTAAAACGCCCCAGACATTCCTATGGCTCATCAATCTTCCTAGGTTTTAGGTCTAAGATAACAGAAAGATTTATGGGCCTTTGAAATGTGCTATTCAACGCATTCAAGATCTGTGTCCTTCTTTCTCTATTTGCTCTCTTTTTTTTTAAAACTTAAAAATGTTTGAAAATTCAAATTGAATTACTGCAACTTGCAAGCTTAGCTCTGATCTCAACTCAGAACTAAATTTACAATTTGCTTAACACAAACTTGTATAACATTTACAACTTAATTATTTCTTTATCTTAACAATTTTTTCATTTAACAAGTTTTTTTTTTTCTGTTACATACACATAAGTATTAGCAAAATCAACTATCATAAGTATTAGCAAAATCAATTATCATCTTCAGATTGACACTTTTTAAAATGGTGTCCATGATCTTCTTTAAGTTTCTATTAATCTCCAGATAAAATGAGATAAACCTTATTTCAAGTAAGTAAAATTTAAGATTCTGGCAATTTCAATCAATTGCTTTCGAAAATAATAACTTTTATCAAAGAGGTGGAGAAACCCACTGGTTTCCTTTAATTAATTCAAAACGTAACTTTGCTGGTGTTCACTGACTCAAAGGAAAGGTATCCGATTACACTGCAGACTGTTATCTCAAGGCCTGAGTGAGAAGCACTGTCTGTTTTCAACTCCGCCTGCTGCTGTTAACCCTTTGAGAGACTTCTGCTTCAACCTCACAATCTCAACTAGACCTCGGAACTTTACAGTCCAAGGAGACAATTTTAGCTTAATCAACTATATATTTAAAACACTCACACATAGAGTTGAACCATCTTCAGATTTAAAAACAGTTATACTGGACTGAACCCCCATCTATTGAAGTCCCATCAGCCCCTGAACCCATATAATAGACTGAACCTTTATTATTTAAAGTCCCATCAGCCTCTGAACCCTAATAATAGACTGAACCTTTATTATTTAAGTCACATCAGCCTCTGAACCCCGATAATAGACTGAACCTTTATTATTTAAAGTCCCATCAGCCCAAAACCCTAACCCAAGCCGAAACAACAATATGAAATCCCATCAATTAAAGTGCTAATCCCCAGACTGACCTGTGATTTCGTCGAGGCGGTCTTTCTGTGCCAACCGCGAGTGACCAGACTAATCAGACGATAAGAAGAGGGGAACAATCAATGCTGGTCGTTTTCCATTTCTACATTGAGGGCCCTTTGTTCCTGTCCTCCTGTTCATAATCAGTCTAATTCTGATTTCGCAGTTGGAACAGGATCGCCCAGAGAAATCCCGGTTTTCGGCACCAAATGTTGATCTCCAAATTTCTTTCTCTGTCAGTCTGGCCTCAATAAAAGTTGAGACGGATTCGCACGTAAACAGAAGTTATTTATTTAGCTTGCAAGCTTGAATCACCTTACAGAAATGTAACAGGACATCCTGCCTCTTACACTCCAGAAAACGACTGAACTAACAGACAAAGGGATCTCTGCAAAATCAGTTCAAATGGTATCAAGTTTCACATACTCGACGGACATAGGTCAGCCTATGTCCCTCCTGACCTGTTCGATCTATTCTGATTGGCTCACTTCCAATCCCTTTCTCTGGCCCCTATCAATGAAGCATCACCCTCATAGACACACCTCTTCCTGCTTTTTCCATGCGGTCTCAAATTCCTTTGTCCCTAACTGCAAAAATCAAAGTGGCTTATTTCTACATTACATTAACTAGTAACTCTAAAGTAACTATTTTATATCACATTCGTCATGGCAATATAAATGTTTTATGGCCAACTGAGCTGAAATTGCGCATGTGCAATCCACTCCTGGCCTCTGTATGTGCAGAAAGTCCAAGGTTTGTTGGGAACTGAAATTCCAAACTGAGCAAAGTATGAGTTTCGTGACAACCCCCAGTTGCCCAGGCCCCAAACTCTGGAATGCCCTCTCTATAGCTCTAAACCCCTCTACTGTGCTTTTCTCCTTTAAGACATTTCTTAAAATCTACCTCTTTGACCAAACTTTTGTTTATATGCGCTATTATCTCCTTATGCAGCTTGGTGACCTATTTTGTTTTCTAATACCTCCATGAAGCGCCTTGGGCCTTTTCATAATGGTTGAGGTACGATAGTTATTAATATTGTTAGCATATTGAAAATGTCTCTTCAGAGGGGATTGGGCAAATGCATGCATATGTGCTACAGTTAGAGTGGAAGTTGGTTGTTCATAGATGGTTTACCAATGCATATTCAATTTCAGAGTTTTCAACTTGTCATCCACCCTCAAACCTATGGCAAGTAAAAATGATCTCCTTGATGTTTAGCCTGATTTAAATGATACTGGTGGGAAGCCAGTGTAAGTTACCTAATTGGAAGACATTACCTAATTGAATGATATCCTCTAGGGGAGGTTGTGGAAGCAGAAACATTAACGGTGTTCAAAAGGCATCTGGACAAATCCATGGATAGGGTGGGTATAGAGGGATACGGCACAAGGAAGTGCTGAGGGTTTGGGCCAAAGTTGGTATCATGACCAGTACAGGCTTGGGGGGCCTTTTCCTGTGCTGTATTGTTCTTTGTTCAAAGGCAAAGGAGGACAATATTATTTTTATTATTCTATTGTGAGGGGTGGGGTCACAGGGATAGCTGACAGCTGCCCACATAATTGGATGTGCAGTTGTGGTTGCACATTCGGATAAGTATATTTTCAACACATGCTTTGTTGGCTAGAGCATGCAGCATTCCCTTTAATGACCACCTGATAGACTGTATGCAGAGTTGGTTTTCCTAAATGTAGCTCATGCCGGGAGCCTCCCAGCAAACCAATCTTCTTCAATTATAGACCTGAAACAAGTGTTAGTTTCTTTATGTGCATATTCACAGGGCCTAACACCAGTTTGAAATGGGAGTTATAGACCCTTTTCTTCTAGTACCTATATTAATAATGGCAATGATCATACTGGTGCTCATAACAAATCCTGCTCATTTAGCACTTGAAAATGGTTGCTGCGGCTTCCGGTTGCGGCGATGCGGAGCTAAGCCGCACATTTCGGCAGCTCCCGCTAGAACGGACTTTTGGGCTCTCCGGAGGAGCCCCAACGGAACTTTTTTGATCGAATCCCGTGTGGGAAGGTGAAGTAAGGTCCCCCTTCCATCGTGTATGGAGGGGACTATAAGTGGAGGGACAAAAAAAGAAGCTTTGGAGCAGCAGCAGAAACGAGGGGGAGAAAACAAGATGGCGGAGGGCGGAGATCGAGCAGCATGGGGGCCGGACCAGCAGGAGTTTCTCAGGCGCTGCGTGGAGGAGCTTAAAAAGGAGGTGCTGGCGCCAATGCCGTTGGCGATCGAGGGGCTGAAGGCGACCCAGAAGGCCCAGGCGGTGGAGCTCCGAGAGGTGAAGGAAAAATCTAATGAGAACGAGGACGAGATCTTGGGCCCGGCGGTGAAGGTGGAGGCGCATGAGGCGCTGCACAAGCGATGGGCCGAGAGATTCGAAGCCCTGGAGAACAGGTCGCGGAGGAAGAACCTCCGGATTCTGGGTCTCCCCGAAGGAGTGGAGGGCGCTGATGCTGGGGCGTATGTGAGCATGATGCTCCATTCGCTGATGGGTGTGGAGGCCTCTCCGAGCCCCCTGGAGCTGGAAGGGGCTCACCGGGTCCTGGCGAGGAGACCCAAGGCAGGTGAGCCGCCAAGGGCGATAGTGGCGAGGTTCCATCGTTTCGCGGACAGAGAGAGTGTCCTGAGATGGGCTAAGAAGGAGCGGAGCAGTAGATGGGAGAATGCGGTGATCCGAGTTTATCAGGACTGGAGCGCAGAGGTGGCAAAAAGGAGAGCTGGCTTCAATCGGGCCAAGGTGGTGCTGCATAAAAAAAGGGTGAGGTTCGGAATGCTGCAGCCAGCGCGACTGTGGGTCACGTACCAGGACCGACACCACTATGTCGAAATGCCAGAAGAGGCTTGGACCTTTATCCAAACGGAAAAATTGGACTCGCACTGAGGCGCTGTGGTAGTGGGGGAGATGTTGACTGTATACAGGGTTGTAAATATGGGGAAAAAATGTTTCACGGGTGGGACGATGTATGGGAATGGGGGAAGAGTTTTTGATGGGGGGACAGTGAGGAATGTGGGCGTCGGTGCTGCAGGGAGGTGAGACCCGGGGATGGGGGAATTAGGATAAGGCCGCAACAGGAACTGCGCCACAGGGGGCGGGTCTGGTTTAGGAAAGCGCGGGTTTTTTCCCGCACTAGGGAGGGGGGGAGGGGGGGAGGGAGGAGCGCAAGGATGAGGAGGGATTTCCACACGGGGGGGGGGTCAACGGGAAGGCGGGGGGGGGCGGCCGGGGTCAGCAGGAGTCAGCTGACTTACGGAAGTATTATGGGGGGAGCAAAAGAACTAGATTTGGATCTAGCGGGGAGGGGGGGTGGGGAGGGGGGGAGAGGGCGGGGAACAATAGGGTTGCTGCTGCAATGGCCGAGGGGGAACTGAAAATGGAAGAGGTGGTCGGGGCGGGGGTTCCCCGTCTGGGGGACTGGAGGGTGCGGGAGACACGGCACGGGACTGGCCTAAAATAGGAGATGGCTACTCGGCAGGGCGGGGGGGGGGGGGCAGGGGGGGGGGGGCGGGGGGGGGGGGGGGTAGCCCCCCAATCCGGCTGATCACGTGGAATGTGAGAGGCCTAAATGGGCTGATTAAGAGGGCCCGAGTGTTCGCACACTTAAAGGGACTGAAGGCAGACGTGGTCATGCTTCAGGAGACACATCTGAAGGTGGCAGATTAGGTCAGGTTAAGAAAGCGATGGGTAGGACAGCTGTTCCATTCGGGGCTGGATGCAAAAAATAGAGCGGTGGCAATATTGGTGGGGAAGCGGGTGTCGTTTGAGGCCAAGAACATAGTGGTGGATAACGGAGGCCGGTACGTGATGGTGAGTGGTAGGTTGCAGGGGATGGGGGTGGTATTGATAAATGTATACGCCCCGAACTGGGACGACACGGGATTCATGAAACGTATGTTGGGGCGCATCCCGGACTTGGAGGTTGGAAGTTTGATAATGGGGGGGGGGACTTCAACACGGTGCTGGACCCAGCGCTGGATCGCTCCAGATCCAGGACCGGAAAGAGGCCGGCTGCGGCCAAGGTGCTCAGTGTTTTTTTGGAGCAGATGGGGGGAGTAGACCCGTGGAGATTTGCCAGGCCTTTGGCCAGGGAATTTTCTTTTTTCTCCCATGTAGATAAGGCCTACTCCCGGATAGATTTTTTTGTTCTGGGCTGGGCATTGATCCCGAAAGTGGAGGGAATGGAGTATTTGGCCATAGCCGTCTCGGACCACGCCCCGCACTGGGTTGAATTAGAGCTGGGGCAGGAGAGGGACCAATGCCCGCTGTGGAGGTTGGATGTGGGACTGCTGGCAGACGAGGAAGTGTGCTGGAGGGTGCGGGGGTGCATCGAAAGGTATTTGGAGGCCAACGACAACGGGGAGGTGCAGGTGGGAGTGGTATGGGAAGCGCTGAAGGCCGTGGTCAGGGGAGAGTTAATCTCCATCAGGGCTCATAGGGAGAAAAGAGAGGGTAGGGAAAGGGAGAGGTTAGTGGGGGAGATTTTAAGAGTGGACAGGAGATATGCAGAGGCCCCTGATGAGGGACTACTCAGGGAGAGGCGAAGTCTCCAGACGGAGTTCGACCTGTTGACCACAGGGAAGGCAGAGACACAGTGGAGAAAGGCACAGGGGGCGATGTATGAATATGGGCAGAAGGCGAGCCGGATGCTGGCACATCAGCTCCGTAAGAGGATGGCAGAGAGGGAAATAGGTGGAGTCAAAGATGGCAGGGGAACTACGGTGCAGAGTGTGGTGAAAGTGAATGAGGCATTCAAGGCCTTCTACGAGGAGCTGTATAGGTCCCAGCCCCCAGGGGGAAAAGAGGGCATGCGACGATTCTTGGACCAACTGAGGTTCCCGAAGGTGGAGGAGTAGGAGGTGGCTGGTTTGGGGGCGCCAATTGGGGTAGAGGAGCTGGTTACAGGACTGGGGAGCATGCAGGCAGGGAAGGCCCGGGGACCAGATGGGTTCCCGGTGGAATTCTATAGAAAGTATGTAGACCTGTTCGCCCCGTTGCTGGTAAGGACTTTCAATGAGGCAAGGGAGGGGGGGACCCTGCCCCCGACAATGTCGGAGGTGACGATCTCTTTGATCCTGAAGCAGGATAAGGACCCACTGCAATGTGGGTCGTATAGGCCGATATCGCTCCTCAACGTAGATGCCAAGTTGCTGCCAAAAGTGTTGGCTACGAGGATTGAGGACTGTGTCCCGGGGGTGATTCACGAGGACCAGACAGGGTTTGTAAAGGGCAGGCAGCTAAATACCAATGTGCGGAGGCTGCTGAATGTGATTATGATGCCATCAGTGGAGGGAGAGGCGGAGATAGTGGCGGCTATGGACGCGGAGAAGGCCTTTGATCGGGTAGAGTGGGAGTATCTCTGGGAAGTGTTGAGGAGGCTTGGGTTCGGGGGAGGGTTTATTAGTTGGGTTAAGCTCCTGTATAAAGCCCCGGTGGCGAGTGTGGTCACGAACCGGCGGAGGTTGGAGTATTTCCGGCTGTACTGAGGTATGAGGCAGGGGTGCCCCCTGTCCCCCCTGCTGTTTGCATTAGCAATTGAACCTTTGGCCATGGCGTTAAGGGAGTCGGGGAAATGGAGGGGGGTGGTCCAAGGGGGAGAGGAGCATCGAGTGTCGCTGTATGCAGACGACCTGTTGCTGTATGTGGCGGATCCAGTGGAGGGGATGGTTGAGGTCATGCAGATCCTAAGGGAGTTTGGAGACTTCTCAGGCTATAAGCTCAATGTGGGAAAGAGTGAGCTCTTTGTGGTGCATCCGGGGGATCAGGGAAGAGGGATAGACAACCTACCGTTGAGGAGGGCGGAAAGGAGCTTTCGATACTTGGGGATCCAGGTAACTAGGAGCCGGGGGGCACTGCACAAACTTAATTTGACGCGGCTGGTGGAACAGATGGAGGAGGACTTTAAAAGGTGGGACATGTTGCCACTCTCGCTAGCGGGTAGGGTACAGTCGATTAAAATGGTGGTCCTCCCAAGGTTTCTTTTTGTATTCCAATGCCTCCCAATTGTGATTACCAAGGCCTTCTTTAAGAGGGTCAGCAGGAGCATTATGGGATTTGTGTGGGCGAGCAAGACCCCGAGGGTAAGGAGGGGGTTCTGGAGCGTAGCAGAGATGGAGGAGGGTTGGCGTTGCCGAATCTGGGTGGCTACTACTGGGCAGCCAATGTGGCGATGATCCGTAAGTGGGTGATGGAGGGAGAGGGGCGGATTGGAAGAGGATGGAGATGGCGTCCTGCAAAGGAACGAGCCTGGGGGCGCTGGTGACGGCACCGCTGCCGCTCCCGCCGACAAGGTACACCACGAGTCCAGTGGTGGCGACAACGCTAAAGATCTGGGGGCAGTGGAGATGGCACAGGGGTGCGATGGGAGCCTCGGTGTGGTCCCCGATCAGAGATAACCATCGGTTTGTCCCAGGAAGGATGGACGGGGGGTTTCAGAGCTGGCATCGGGCAGGGATTAGAAGAATGGGGGACCTGTTCATCGATGGGACATTTGCGAGCTTAGGGGCGCTGGAGGAGAAATTTGGACTACCCCCGGGAAATGCCTTTAGGTACATGCAAGTGAGGGCATTTGTGAGGCAGCAGGTGAGTGAATTCCCGCCGCTCCCGGCACAGGGGATTCAAGACAGGGTGACTTCGGGCGTATGGGTTGGAGAGGGCAAGGTGTCGGCGATATACCAGGAGATGAAAGAAGAGGGGGAGGCTTTGGTAGAGGAGCTGAAGGGTAAATGGGAAGAGGAGCTGGAGGAGGAGATTGAGGCAGGTCTAAGGGCTGATGCCCTAAGTAGGGTTAATTTCTCTTCCTCGTGTGCCAGGCTTAGCCTGATACAATTTAAGGTTGTTCAAAGAGCGCATATGACGGGGGCGAGGCTGAGTAGATTCTTTGGGGTGGAGGACAGATGTGGGAGGTGCTCAGGAAGCCCGGCGAACCCTGTCCATATGTTCTGGTCATGCCCGGCACTGGATGGGTTCTGGGGGGGAGTTGCAAGAACAGTATCTCAGGTGGTGAAAGTCCAGGTCAAGCCAAGTTGGGGGCTCGCACTATTTGGAGTGGCGGACGAGCCGGGCGGCAGGAGGCGAAAGAGGCTGGCATTCTGGCCTTTGCGTCCCTGGTAGCCCGGCGAAGGATCTTGTTAGTATGGAAGGATGCGAAGTCCCCCAGTGTGGAAGCCTGGATAAATGATATGGCAGGGTTTCTCAAGTTGGAAAGGATAAAGTTTGCCTTGAGAGGGTCTGCGCAGGGGTTCTACAGGCGGTGGCAACCGTTCCTAGACCATCTCGCGGAGCGCTAGATGGAGTTCGGTCGACAGCCCAGGGGGAGGGGGAGGGGGGGGGGATATCTCTTTCTGGGGGGGGGGGGGGAAGAGGAAGGGCGGGGGGGAGGGGGGTTCTTCGGGGGGGCATCTGAGCAAGAAAATACATAAATGATCCGGAAAACTGGTGTGTACGGGAGGAATCCAATGTACAAAGTTCTGCATCATATTGATTTGCTATGTTTATGTCTTGCTATGCGAGTTTTTTCTTCTTTTTGTTACTGGGGGGCGGGGGGGGGGGGGGGGGGGTGTTTTTTTGGTTGAAAATTCTGTTAAAAAATTCTTAAGAAACATATTTTAAAAAAGAAATGAAAATGGTTGCTGCATGGATAAATGCAGACTACAAGTGTTAATCAACATCGAGTTAAACATCATTCTGGAAGAAGCAAGTGAGTAATTTATATTGCACAAAGCAATACAACATTACTATCAGAAATAGTAATATAATAAAGACTTGCATTCGTATTGCCTTTCACAACCTCTGGATGTCCCAAAATGCTTCACAGCCAATTTTGAAATGTAGTTGTCGTTGTGATATGCCAACCAATTTTTGAATCATACGTTCTCCACAAACAGCAATGAGAATAGACCAGATAATATATTTTTGTGATTTTAATTGAAGGATAAATTCTGGCCAAGACCCTCCCTGCTCTTCTCCAAAATAGTGTCATGGATCTTTATGGCCATCCAAGAGGGCAGATGGGTCCTCTGTTTAATGGCTCATCTATAAGATGGCATCTCTGACAGTGCAGCACTCTCTCAGTATTGCACTGATGTGCTCAATTCTCTGGACTGAGTTGTAAACCCAGAACCTACTCAGGCAAAAGAGACAGTATTGAGTCATCAACTGAATGAATTGGAACAAAGGAAGGAACACATGAACAGAAGTAGACCATTCAGCCCCTTGAACCTGTTCCACCATTCAATATGGATTCCCGGTGGAATTTTATAAGACATTTTCGGATCAGTTGGGTCCATTGTTGCTGGGCATGTTTAGGGACTCTTTGGCAAAGGTCACCCTCCCGGAGACATTGGGAGTCTATCTCTCTGCTCCTGAAAAAGGATAAGGACTGCACAGAGTGTGGGCCGCAATGCCCGATCACTCTGTTGAATGTGGATGCCACGTTATTGGCCAAGGTGTTGCATTAAGGCTGGTGCCTTGCCATCTGGTGGTAGAGGGAAGACCAGACGGGATTTGTGAAGGGATGGAAGTTGTCAGCCAATGTGAGGCGGTTATTGAATGTGGCACTTACCCCTGCGGCCAAGCTGGAATTTGAGATAATCGTATCATTGCACCCGGCAAAGGTCTTCAACCGGGTTGAGGGGGTACCTCTATTAGATATTGGAGAAGTTTAGGTTTGGTCCTGGGTTTGAGTCATCGGTATGACTGATGTATGTGGCCATGTTTGTTAGTGTTTGTACCAACACCATGAGCTCAAGGTCTTTCCAGTTGCATCGGGGTACGAGGCAGGAATGTCTGATTCATTTCATTTCATGTCTCCCTTATTGTTTGCGTTGGCAATTGAGCCATTGGCCATTGCTTTGAGGGCCTCGGTTGCATGGAGTGGGATTGTTTGAGGGAGGATGGACATAGGGTATCATTAAATGCAGATGATTTGCTGCTGTGTGTGAGGGATGCGGGGTCATCGATAGGGAATTTTATGAGTATTTTGCAGAGCTTCGGTTACAAGTTGACTATTGGATAGAGTGAATATTTTGTGACCGGAGCATTGGGGAGGGGAGCCAGATTTGAGGGTTGCTGTTTTGGTACATGGACTGATTTTTGATACTTAGGGGTCCAGGTGGCTGGGGTTGGACTTCGCTTTGGAGGTTGAATTATACAAGCCTGGTGAGCAGCTTAAAGATGGACTTGCAGCGGTGGGAGAGTTTCCCATTATCTTTGGCGGGCCGGGTCCAATCAGTTAAGATGAACATCTTGCCGAGATTTTTGTTTCTTTTTCAGTGTCTCCCTATGTTCCTGTCCCAGTTATTTTTCCCAAAGGGTTGAGCGGCTTATTTTAGGCTTTGTTTGGGTGGGTAAGGCCCCGAGGATTCACAGGCGGGTCCCTCAGAGGGAAGGCAGGCAGAGGGTCTAGGGCTGCTAAACTTGTTTTATTGCTGAGCGGCCAATGTGGAAAGGTGTTGGGGTGGTGCAGAGATCCGGGGGCTCCCCCTGTTCCATGCCCACCGTTGAATGAGAGGATGAGCAAAAGTGCTGACAAGATGGCGGATGCCAGACCGCATGGTGGGGCCGCACTACTTACGGTGGAGAAGATGACCGAGGTGATGGCGGTGGAGCTGGAAAAGCAGCTTGCGAGGCACATGGAGGCTTTGAGGAAGGAGACGGCAGTCGCTTTGAAGTCATTGGTGGAGGGGGCAATTGCCCCGGTGAGAGTAACTGTGGCAAAGACATCGGCCGAGGTCCGAGAGCAGGGCGAGAAGATGAAGGAAGTGGAGGAGGCCGTGTCGCAGCACAGCGACCAGTTCACCTCGATGGGGGACGAGCTGCGGAAGGTGATGGAGGTCAACAGAGGACTCCGAGCAAAGCTCGAGGACTTGGAGAACCGCTCGAGGCGGCACAATCTGAGAATTGTGGGCTCGACCGAAGGGACAGAGGGTCCTAGCCAACAGAGTACTTCGCTAAGACGTTGGCAGAGCTGATGGGGGAGGGTGAGAACCCTTCCAGTATGAGCTGGACCGAGCTCATCGGCCATTAAGGTCGAAGCCCAAAGTGAATGAACCACCAAGAGCACTAATTATCTGCTTCCATAAGTACTGCATGGAGGAGAAGGTGTTTTCATAGATTTCATAGAATTTACAGTGCAGAAGGAGGCCATTCGGTCCATCTAGTCTGCACTGGCTCTTGGAAAGAGCACCCTACCCAAGTCCACACCTCCACCCTATTCTCATAACCCAGTAACCACACCCAACACTAAGGCAATTTTGGACACTAAGGGCAATTTATCATGGCCAATCCACCGAACCTGCACATCTTTGGACTGTGGGAGGAAACCGGAGCACCCGGAGGAAACCCACGCACACACGGGGAGGATGTGCAGACTTCGCACAGACAGTGACCAAGCCGGAATCGAACCTGGGACCTTGGAGCTGTGAAGCAATTGTGCTATCCACAATGCTACCGTGCTGCCCAAAGTGTTAAACTGGACAAAGCTGAAGTGCGAAGTGCAGTGGGATGGTGCTGGAGTTTGGATCTACCAGGATTTGACGGTGGAGTTGGCAAAAAGACGAGCGGCGTTCGGGCGAGTGAAGGCGACACTGTACAAAAAGGGGGTGCGATTTGGCATGGTAAACCGGGCGAAGCTGAGGGTGACATATGATGCCAAAGACTTTTATTTCGAGACAGCAGAGGTGGCTGAGGCGTTCGTGAGGGCAGAAGGCTTGGGACAGACGTGAGGAGTGGAGCTGGAAGAGAGACTGTGGACTGTGATTGGGGAGCTGAAAAATGTATAAATGCTACAACTTTCTTTTTACTGATGTGTATTGTAATTTACTTCTCTTCACATTGTTACAGAGTTCAAGTTATTGGTTGGGTTGATTGGCATTCTGTGTTGCGACGGTTATATCTTAGTTTAGTGAATTGTATGGGTTGGATTGTTGTTTTTGTTTTTTCTTACTCTGGACTGGGCGGGAGGGGACGGTATATCTTGGCGGGGGCAGCCACCCGTGCTAGCTAACTAAAGTCGGCTAGTGAACGGAGGTGAGGTGAGAGGAGGGCTGCGGACATTGGAGCCTGGTTAGCAGATTTTGATGGGCCTACGAGGCGAGCGAGGGGGTGGGGTGGGGGGATTGATGCTGGGAGATGTTTTTTCAAGAGGAAATGTTGGGGGGGGGGGAGTGTTTGGGGAGGGGGGAAGGGGTTCGATGTTAATAATGGATAGGGGCGGGTCAGGCTCATGGGGCAGGACCCGGTGGTCTGATGATGTTGGATAAGAAGGGTGGGGGTGTGAGAGACCCCCCAGTTAGGATAGTCATGTGGAACATGAAGGGGTTAGGAGGTCCGGTCAAGAGGTCAAGGGTGCTTGCGCATCTTAAAAGTTTGAAAGCCGATGTAGCAATGTTGCAGGAGACTCACCTGAGGGTGAAGGACCAGGTGAGACTTTAAAAGGGCTGGGTTAGTCAGGTGTTTCACTCTGGATTTGACGGAAGGGCTCGAGGGGTAGCGGTGCTGGTCAGCAAAAGGGTACGCTTCCAGATGGAGAAGGTGGTGGCAGATCAGGGGGGTAGATATGTGATTGTGACAGGGGCGCTGGAGCGGAGGTTAGTGGTGCTGTTAAGTGCATACGGCCCCAATTGGGACGATGTGGGATTCGCAAAGAAGGTGTTTGGGGCCGTCCCCGACTTGGACACACACAAACTGATAGTGCGGGGGGGGGACTGGAACTTGGTGCAGGAGCCAAGGTTGGACAGGTCACGGCCGTGCTCGCTGGTCCCATTAGGGGGGGGGGGGGGCGAAGGCGTTGGCTGGGCTAATGGTGGAAATGGGAGGGGTGGACCCTTGGAGGTTTCTGCACCTGAGGGAATGGGAGTACTCGTTTTTCTCGTTTTTGACCCCCGGGTGGCAGAGGTCATCGTGGATGGCCCGCAGACGGTCTTTCTGCGCGTTGGCGCACGTGCCGCGGGATAGGGCATCTGGGGGCTCGTTGAGCTTTCCCGGACGATATATAATGTCGTATGTGTAGGTGGAGAGTTCGATCCTCCACCTCAGAATTTTAGCATTCTTTATTTTGCCCCGTTGTGCGTTATCAAACATAAAGGCAACCGACCGTTGGTCAGTGACGAGGGCGAACCTCCTACCGGCTAGGTAATGCCTCCAGTGCCGCACGGCCTCCACTATGGCTTGTGCCTCCTTCTCGACAGCAGAGTGTCGAATTTCCGAGGCGGTGAGGGTTCGGGAGAAGAACGCTACCAGTCTGCCCACCTGGTTGAGGGTAGCAGCCAGGGTGATGTCTGATGCGTCGCTTGCTACCTGGAAGGGAATAGTTTTGTCCACCGCGTGCATGGCGGCCTTGATGATATTGGCCTTGATATGACTGAAGGCCGACTGAGCCTCAGCCGTCAGGGGAAAAACCGTGGTCTTAATGAGTGGACGGGCTTTGTCTGCATATCTGGGGACCCACTGGGCATAATAGGAAAAGAGCCCCAGACACCGTTTGAGTGCCTTGAGGCTACGGGAAAGGGGAAGTTCCTTAAGGGGGCATGCGGTCGGGGTCTGGCCCTAGGACCCCGTTTTCCACGACGCAGCCGAGGATGGCTAGCCGGGTTGTGTAGAACACGCATTTCTCTTTATTGTATGTCAGATTGAGGGCCCGGGCGGTCTGGAGGAACCTCCTCAGGTTTTCGTCATGGTCCTGCTGGTCACGGTCGCAGATAGTGACGTTGTCCAATTATGGGTATGTAGCCCGTAAGTCGTACTGGTCCACCATTTGATCCATTGCCCTTTGGGAAAACGGAGACCCCAATTGTGACACCGAAAAGGACCCTGAGGAAGTGGAAGAGCCGACCGGCTGCTTCGAAGGCCGTATAGGGGCGGTCTTCTGGGCGGATAGGGAGTTGATGATGTCATAATATATATCAGTACATTATGGTGTAATCACATACATACACTGATGGACATGCAGTAGGACCAACCAGCATACATAACACCGCAGCTAATCACCAGTGAGAGCACAAGCACTATAAAGACAGAAGACAGGAGAGTTCCTGCTCATTCTAGCAGCAGCCAGCTCAGAGCACAGAGCTCACAGCCTGCATCACAGACATTCACCATGTGCTGAGTGCCTCACCATAACTAGTGATAGGACAGCGTCCACAGTTAAGCTGGTATTGCTTATACCCACGTTTACAGTATGTTAGCATAGTTGAACTGTTAATAAAATAGCATTACACCACTTCCAGCATTGTTGGCTTGCTTGTAAACCAGCACACCCAACACGACAGATGATAGGCGGATTTTAGGTCGACCGTGGAGAATACTCGATACTGGGTGATTTGGTTCACCATTTCTGCTATACGGGGAAGTGGGTACGCATCGAGTTGCGTAAAGCGGTTTATGGTCTGACTATAGTCCACCACCATACGTTGTTTTTCTCCGGAGCAGACTACCAGTACTTGTGCTCTCCAAGGGCTTTTGCTGGCCTCTATGACCCCCTTCTTTTAGCAGCCGCTGAACCTCTGACTTGATGAAAGTCATGTCTTGGGCACTGTACCGCCGACTCCTGGTGGCGACGGGCTTACAGTCGGGGGTGAGGTTCGCGCAGTGGGGGGGTGGTGCAACTTTGAGTGTTGCCAGGCTACATATTGTGAGGGGGGGCAGGGATCCGCCGAACTTCAGGGTCAGGCTTCGGTAGCTGCACTGAAAGTCTAGACCGAGCAGCAGGGGGGCGCAGAGGTGAGGGAGGATATAAAGTTTAAAATGGGAGTATTTGGCGCCTTGCATAGCGAGGTTCGCGACACAATACCCAGTGATTTGGACCGAATGAGACCCAGATGCGAGGGCGATAGTTGGGAGGCGGGATAGATGCGCAGGGAGCAGCGTCTTACCGTGCCTGGATGGATAAAACTCTCCGTGCTCCCGAAGTCAAAAAGGCAGGGGTGTCGTGCAGGTCAAAGAGACACAGCCTGAGTGAGTGAGACAGACAGAGTGAGAATTTGAAACTTGGTAATTTGGTACAGTGAGGTAACCAGGAAAGGTAAGTGGTTAATCTAATTGTGCTGTTGTTCAGTTAAAAGTGCAGTGTAGATTAGTGTCTGATTGGCTGTAGCTGCCCCCACCCTAATTGCTGAGAGGCAGTTATCTGGCAGTCACCTGAGGCCTGTTTAGGGGCACAAAGGTACACATTGTATTCTTCTCTTTGAAGTTTTAGTGTGAGTCATTCTGAAGTCAGTATAAAAGACAGACAGAAAGCGCACTCAGTAAGCAATGCGCAGGTCAAAGAGACACAGCCTGAGTGAGTGAGACACAGACAGAGTGAGAATTTTAAACTTGGTAATTTGGTGCAGTGAGGTAACCAGGAAAGGTAAATGGTTAATCTAATTGTGCTGTTTTTCAGTTAAAAGTGCAGTGTAGATTAGTGTCTGATTGGCTGAAGCTGCCCCCAGCCTAATTGCTGAGAGGCAGTTATCTGGCAGTTATCTGAGGCCTGGTTAGGGGCACAAAAGTACACATTGTATTCTTCTCTTTGAAGTTTTAGTGTGAGTCATCCTGAAGTCTGTATAAAAGACAGACAGAAAGCGCACTCAGTAAGCGCTGCGCAGGTCAAAGAGATACAGCCTGAGTGAGCGAGACGCAGCCAGAGTGAGAATTTGAAACTTGGTAATTTGATGCAGTGAGGTAACCAGGAACGGTAAGTGGTTAATCTAATTGTGCTGTTTTTCAGTTAAAAGTGCAGTGTAGATTAGTGTCTGATTGGCTGAAGCTGCCCCCAGCCTAATTGCTGAGAGGCAGTTATCTGGCAGTCACCTGAGGCCTGTTTAGGGGCACAAAGGTACACATTGTATTCTTCTCTTTGAAGTTTTAGTGTGAGTCATCCTGAAGTCTGTATAAAAGACAGACAGAAAGTGCACTTAGTAAGCGTTGCGCTGGTCAAGGAGACACAGCCTGAGTGAGTGAGACACAGACAGAGTGAGAATTTTAAACTTGGTAATTTGGTGCAGTGAGGTAATTCGGTGCAGAGTGGGAGAAGGTGCTTTTTCCCTACTGTTTTGTTCTCTCTCTTTCTTCGGGCCTAATTTCAGGAGCCGTTCGGAGGAGGAGGAGCAGTCTCTGTGAGTATAAACACCTAACGGTAACTTCCTGTTTTCCAGGTTTTCTTTTCAAAAGTGACGTCAGAGGGAAGCTGTGATCTGATTGGTTGGTAGCAAATCTGCCCCAAATTTAAAAAAAAACACAGCTAAACCCGTGAACTTAAATTACACTAATTAATTAATTTGAGATGTCTGGTCAGGTGATGTGCTTGAGCTGCTTGATGTGGGAGCTGGCAGATCCCATTGCGGGCTGCAGCGATCACATCTGCAATAAGTGTTGGCTGCTCGAAGAGCTCCGGCTCAGAGTTGATGAGCTGGAGTCTGAGATTCAAACACTGAGGCACATCCGGGAGGGGGAGACTTACCTGGACACTGTGTTTCAGGAGGCAGTCACACCTGTCAGAGTAAGTAGTTTAAATCCTGCCAATGGCCAGGGACAGCAGGGTGTGACTGCAAGTCAGGCAGGTAAAGGGAACCAGCAGTCAGGAACTCAGGAGCCTCAGCCCTTGACCCTGTCCAACAGGTATGAGGCACTTGCTCCCTGTGTGGATGGCGAACAGGGTAGCAGGAAGGATGAGTCAGCTGACCAAGGCACCATGGTTCAGCAGGCCATTCATGGGGAGGGAGTAAATAGGCAAGTTGTAGTTGTAGGGGATTCTATTATCAGGGGGTAGATAGTATCCTTTGTGAGCAGGATAAAGAGTCCCGCATGGTATGTTGCCTGCCCGGTGCTAGGGAGCGGGACATCTCTGACCGGCTTGAAAGGATACTGGAGAGGGAGGGGGAGGATCCAGTTGTTGTGGTCCATGTCGGTACCAACAACATAGGCAAGTCTAGGAAAGAGGACCTGTTTAGAGATTATAAAGAGCTAGGATTCAAATTAAAAAACAGGTCCTCAAGGGTCATAATCTCCGGATTACTGCAAATTGGCACAGGGAGGCAAGAATAAGGGAAGTTAACACGTGGCTGAAAGAGTGGTGTGGGAAAGAGGGGTTCCTTTTCATGGGACACTGGCATCAGTTTTGGGACGGGGGGACCTATACCGTTGGGATGGTCTCCACCTGAACCGAGCTGGGACCACTGTTCTGGCGAAAAGAGTAAATAGGGTGGTCAATAGGACTTTAAACTAGAGATTGGGGGGAAGGGAAAGTCAGGGAACCAAGAGGTGAAGTAATCAGTGGGAAGCGTAGCTGCTTAGGAATACAAAAAAGCACGAAAAGACAGAACTCAGGAGAGGTTACGATAGTCCCCATCTCACAAAATATGACACAGTGTATGGAAAGGCTCAGTAAACCAAAGTCCACCACACTAAGAAAACAAAAACGGATGGTCAATAGAGAATTAAAGGTGCTATATTTAAATGCGTGCAGTGTACGGAACAAGGGAGATGAGCTTGTGGCCCAGATTGTGACTGGCAGGTATGATGTGGTAGGCATCACAGAGACGTGGTTGCAGGGGGTTCAGGACTGGCATTTAAACATCCAGGGATTCACAACCTATCGAAAAGACAGAGAGGTGGGCAGAGGGGGCGGGGTTGCCTTGTTAATTAGGAATGAAATTAAATCAATAGCACTAAACGACATAGGGTCAGATGATGTGGAGTCTGTGTGGGTAGAGTTGAGGAACCACAAAGGCAAAAAAACTATAATGGGAGTTATGTACAGGCCTCCTAACAGTGGTCAGGACCAGGGGCACAAAATGCACCATGAAATAGAAAGTGCATGTCAGAAAGGCAAGGTCACCGTGATCATGGGGGACTTCAATATGCAGGTGGACTGGGTAAATAATGCTGCCAGGGAAAGGGAATTCATTGAATTTTTACAGGAGGGCTTTTTGGAACAGCTTGTCATGGAGCCCACGAGGGAACAGGCCATTCTGGACTTAGTATTATGTAATGAGCCAGACTTGATTAAAGATCTTAAAGTAAGGGAACACTTAGGAGGCAGTGATCATAATATGGTAGAATTCAATCTCCAATTTGAAAGAAAGAAGGTAGAATTAGATGTAAAGGTGTTACAGCTAAATAAAGGTAACTACAGGGGCACGAGGGAGGAACAGATGAAAATCAACTGGGAGCAGAGCCTAGTGGGAAAGACAGTAGAACAGCAATGGCAGGAGTTTCTGGGAGTAATTGAGGACACAGTACAGAGATTCATCCCAAAGAAAAGAAAGGTTATCAGAGGGGGATTAGGCAGCCATGGCTGACAAAGGAAGTTAGGGAATGCATCAAAGCAAAAGAGAAAGCCTATAATGTGGCAAAGAGTAGTGGGAAGTCAGAAGATTGGGAAGGTTACAAAAACAAACAGGATAACAAAGAGAGAAATAAGGAAAGAGAGGATTAAATATGAAGGTAGGCTAGCCAATAACATTAGGAATGATAGTAAAAGTTTCTTCAAATACATCAAAAACAAAAGGGAGGCAAAAGTAGACATTGGGCCACTCCAAAATGACGCTGGTAATCTAGTGATGGGAGACAAGGAAATAGCTGAGGAACTAAATAAGTACTTTGCGTCAGTCTTCACAGTAGAAGACATGAGTAATATCCCACCAATTCTGGAGAGTCAGGGGGCAGAGTTGAATATGGTAGCCATCACAAAGGAGAAAGTGCTAGAGAATCTAAAAGGTCTAAAAATTGATAAATCTCCGGGCCCAGATGGGCTGCATCCTAGAGTTCTAAAGAAGATAGCTGAAGAAATAGTGGAGGCGTTATTTATGATCTTTCAAAAGTCACTGGAGTCAGGGAAAGTCCCAGAGGATTGGAAAATCGCTGTTGTAACCCCCCTGTTCAAGAAGGGAACAAGAAAAAAGATGGAAAATTATAAGCCAATAAGCCTAACCTCGGTTGTTGGCAAGACTCTAGAATCCATCGTTAAGGATGAGATTTCTAAATTCTTGGAAGTGCAGGGTCGGATTAGGACAAGTCAGCATGGATTTAGTAAGGGGAGGTCATGCCTGACAAACCTGTTAGAGTTCTTTGAAGAGATAACAAATAGGTTAGACCAAGGAGAGCCAATGGATGTTATCTATCTTGACTTCCAAAAGGCCTTTGATAAGGTGCCTCTCGGGAGACTGCTGAGTAAAATAAGGGCCCATGGTATTCGAGGCAAGGTACTAACATGGATTGACGATTGGCTGTCAGGCAGAAGGCAGAGAGTTGGGAGTTCTTCTTCGGAATGGCAACCGGTGATGAGTGGTGTACCGCAGGGTTCAGTGTTGAGGCCACAGCTGTTCTCTTTATATATTAACGATCTAGATGACGGGACTGGGGGTATTCTGGCTAAGTTTGCCGATGATACAAAGATAGGTAGAGGGGCAGGTAGTATTGAGGAGGTGGGGAGGCTGCAGAAAGATTTAGACAGTTTAGGACAGTGGTCCAAGAAATGGCTGATGAAATTCAATGTGGGCAAGTGCGAGGTCTTGCACTTTGGAAAAAAGAATAGAGGCATGGACTATTTTCTAAACGGTGACAAAATTCATAATGCTGAAGTGCAAAGGGACTTGGGAGTCCTAGTCCAGGATTCTCTAAAGGTAAACTTGCAGGTTGAGTCCGTAATTAAGACAGCAAATGCAATGTTGTCATTTATCTCAAGAGGCTTGGAATATAAAAGCAGGGATATACTTCTGAAGCTTCATAAAGCATTAGTTAGGCCGCATTTAGAATACTGTGAGCAATTTTGGGCCCCACACCTCAGGAAGGACATACTGGCACTGGAGCGGGTCCAGCGGAGATTCACACGGATGATCCCAGGAATGGTAGGCTTAACATACGATGAACGCCTGAGGATCCTGGGATTATATTCGTTGGAGTTCAGGAGGTTGAGGGGAGATCTAATAGAAACTTACAAGATAATGAATGGCTTAGATAGGGTGGACGTAGGGAAGTTATTTCCATTAGCAGGAGAGACAAGGACCCGGGGGGCACAGCCTTAGAATAAAAGGGAGTCATTTTAGAACAGCGATGAGGAGAAATTTCTTCAGCCATAGATTGGTGGGTCTGTGGAATTCATTGCCACAGAGGGCGGTGGAGGCCGGGACGTTGAGTGTCTTTAAGACAGAAGTTGATAAATTCTTGATTTCTCGAGGAATTAAGGGCTATGGAGAGAGAGCGGGTAAATGGAGTTGAAATCAGCCATGATTGAATGGTGGAGTGGACTCAATGGGCCGAATGGCCTTACTTCCGCTCCTATGTCTTATGGTCTTATGGTCGCGGCCGTTGATTTGAACCTGCATCATTGAGTTTCGCAGGTGTTTCGGCGGAGATTGATCGAGTGTGATCGCTCCTAGTTGCGGGCAGTCAGAGTCCTCGGTTGAGTCAGAGTCGCAAAATGGCCGCTGCCGTCGGTCACACGTTTTGAGTTTTGAAGATGGCCACCGCCATGACTCGCACGAGGCCGATGATGCACTGGAGGTCGGTGTGTCCGGCGGCCGCGCGGCCGCATTGCGGGGCCTGTGGTCCCGGGAGTTCAGTTTCTGGGCCTGATGAGACTTTTGTTTCTGGCTTTTGGGCCCAGCCAGGCAGACCTTCGCGAAGAGCCCCTTCTTTCCGCATTCGCCGCAGATAGCGAAGCGGGCCGGGCAACGCTGGCGTGAGTGCTGGCCTTGCCCACAGAAATAGCATTGGGGGCCCCCGGTGGGAGCGGGTCGCCGCGTGGCGCAGGCCTGAAGCGTGGCCAAGTCTGGAGGGGATCGAGAGGGGTTCACAAGGTCCGCGGAGTACATGCGGAGATTATGGTGGGCCATTTCCAGGGAAGAGGCGAGCGTTACCGTGCCTTGGAGGTCCTTCGCTCCGTCTTCTAGAGCCGCTGCCGGATGTACGTGGGTCGGATACCGAACACGAAAGCATCATGAATATGTAAGTTCATGTGGACTTCTGCCGTCACCTCTTTATGGTCGCAGTTCCTGGCGAGCGCGGTGAGTCTCGCCAAGTATTCATCTTGCGTTACCCCGAAGCGCTGGCGGCAGTCGAGAGCAAATGTCTGGCGTGTACCTCGTTTATCGGCTTTACGAAGCGGTTCTGTTGGATTTCGACCGCCGTTTCATACGTCGTAGCTTTCTCGATAGTAGGTGACCCACCCGGGCATGTAGTAAGCTCAGCTTGCGAGGTCCATCAACTTCAGTCTCTGAGGAATTCAGATACGCCTCAAAGCACCGGAGCCCGTATTTAAAGATTTCAGTGGCTTCCGGCGACTGAGCGTCCAAATTGAGCTTCTCCGGCTTTAGACCGCTATCTGGTAATTAAATTGAGATACCCTCAATTACGACTCAGGAGAGGAGTTTGATAATACAAAGGCTTTAATTACCAGAGAACCAGACAGCTGCCGAGACGTGTGTGATGCACGATCAATGACCACTAAAGCGAGGTTGTAGTCCAACTGAAGGCTTTAATAAGCTAGATATTTCCCCCAGCAGCTCAGGTACAGAATGAAGGCTGCTGGGGCGGCATGCGTCCTTATACCCCACCTATCAGGGCGGAGCTATCGTACATTCTCCCAATAGCAAGCATACAGTTTCCACCAATGGTGCTTTAGCCTGTCAACTACCGTAAGACCTATAATACCACATTCATCCCCTGTTAAAAAAAGTCCGGCAGGGGTGGTGGCCTGAAACTACAAAACATAGCAACATGGTATAATTAGTTATGGAGGTACCGTAATACCTCCGTACATTGTTTAGTAATTATTTACAATTCTGAGAGCTATGTACATTTGATGGTTTATAATTACAGATTACAATTAAAATGAAGCAATCAGTCGATCGGGGGCCCTGGTCGTCCTCTGCGATCGTCGTTGCTTCGGTGGTGACTCCGGTGGAGGTTCGGGCGTCCGTGACTCCGGGAGTGTGGCTTCGACCTCCATGGCAGCTTCGGCACCTCAAGACGGCAGTGGTGGGGAAAATGGTTGACCTGGGAAGGGAGTGCCTGCGGGGGGCATGGGTGGGTGGGGAGGCCTAGACGGGGCCGGTGGAAGGACTGATCCTCCTGTAAGGTGCTGCGGTGGAGGGGAGGGTGGGACTGGCGGCTGGAATGTGCGTGGGGTTCCGGCGGGCACCAGGTCCCGTAGTGAGACGGTATCTTGTCGGCCGTCGGGGGACACCACGTAGGCGTACTGGGAGTTAGCATGGAGCAGATGGACCCTCTCGACCAACGGGTCCAACTTGTGCGCCCGCATGTGTTTTCGGAGCAGGATGGGTCCGGGAGCTGCCAGCCAGGTCGGGAGCGAGGTCCCAGAGGGGGACTTCCTGGGGAAGACAAGGAGACGTGCGTGAGGTGTCTCATTGGTGGTCATACAAAGCAGTGACCGGATGGAGGGGAGGGCCGACTTCCTGCCAGCGGGAGACTGGGAGGTTCCTGGACTGGAACGCCAGTAGGACGGTCTTCCAGACTGCTCTGTTCTCCCTCTCTACCTGTCCGTTATCCCGGGGGTTGTAACTGGTCGTCCTGCTCAAGGCGATGCCCTTGCTGAGCAGGAATTGACGCAGTTCGTCGGTCATAAAGGAGGACCCCCTATTGCTGTGTATGTGAGCGGGGAGCCCGAACAGTGCAAAGATGCTATGGAGGGCCTTGATGATGGTGGTTGCGGTCATGTCGGGGCAGGGGATGCCGTGTCCCGTCGCACATGTGCCACTACACAAGTGGACCACCTCCGAGCCCTCCATGAGGACCTCTGCCACCCGGGAGTACTCATCAATCACGTTCAGGAAGTACGTGTTGCGGACGGTGGAGGGGAGGGGGCCTTTGAAGTCCATGCTGAGGCGTTCAAAAGGACGGGAAGCCTTTATCAGGTGCGCTTTCTCTGGTCGGTAGAAGTGCGGTTTGCACTCCGCGCAGATTTGGCAGTCCCTGGTGGCTGTCCTGACCTCCTCGATGGAGTAGGGCAGGTTGCGAGTCTTGACAAAATGGAAAAAGCGAGTGACCCCCGGGTGGCAGAAGTCCTCATGGAGGGCTCGGAGGCGGTCCACTTGTGCGGTGGCACATGTGCCACGGGACACGGCATCAGGAGGCTCGTTTAGCTTCCCGGGACGGTACAAGATCTCGTAGTTGTAGGTGGAGAATTCGATCCTCTACCGCAAGATCTTGTCGTATTTTATCTTGCCCCGCTGTGCATTATCAAACATGAAAGCAACCGACCGTTGGTCAGTGAGGAGAGTGAATCTCCTGCCGGCCAGGTAATGCCTCCAATGCCGCACAGCTTCTACTATGGACTGGGCCTCCTTTTCGACTGAGGAGTGGCGGATTTCGGAAGCATGGAGGATATGAGAGAAGAAGGCCACGGGTCTGCCCGCTTGGCTGAGGGTGGCCGCCAGAGCTACGTCGGACGCATCGCTCTTGACTTGGAAGGGGAGGGACACATCGATGGCGTGCATCGTGGCCTTTGCAATGTCTGCTTTGATGCGGCTGAAGGCCTGGCGGGCCTCTATCGACAGGGGAAAAGCTGCGGATTGGATCAGGGGACGGGCCTTGTCCGCGTAGTTGGGGACCCACTGGGCGTAGTAGCAAAAAAATCCTAGGCAACGTTTCAGGGCAGTGAGGGAGGGGGAACTCCATAAGGGGGCGCATGCGTTCAGGGTCGGGACCTATAACTCCATTTCGCACTACGTAACCGAGGATGGCTAGACGGTCGGTGCTAAACACGCATTTATCCTTGGTGTATGTAAGGTTAAGGATTTTAGTGGTCTGGAGAAATTTTCGGAGGTTGGTGTCGCGGTCCTGCTAGTCATGGCCGCAGATGGTGACATTATCGAGATATGGGAATGTTGCCCGTAAACCGTACCGGTCAACCATTCGGTCCATCTCGCGCTGGAAGACCGAGACTCCATTTGTGACACCGAAGGGAACCCTTAGGAAGTGGTAGAGCCGCCCATCTGCTTCGAATGCAGTGTACTTGCGGTGACTAGTGCGGATGGGGAGCTGGTGGTAGGCGGACCTGAGATCCACCGTGGAGAAGACCTTATAATGCACGATCCTGTTTACCAGGTCGGATATGTGGGGGAGAGGGTACGCGTCTAGCTGCGTAAACCTGTTGATGGTCTGACTGTAGTCGATGACCATCCTATGCTTCTCCCTGGTCTTTACCAACACTACTAGAGCTCTCCAGGGGCTGTTACTGGCTTCAATGACCCCTTCCCTCAGTAGCCTTTGGACCTCTGACCTAATAAAGATCCGGTCCTGGGCACTGCTCCTGGTGGCAACGGGTTTGCAATCCGGGGTGAGGTTCGCAAACATGGAAGGCAGGTTGACCTTAAGAGTCGCGAGGCCGCAGACTGTAAGGGGGGGTATAGGGCCGCCGAATTTGAAGGTCAGACTTTGAAGGTTACACTGGAAGTCCAAACCCAGGAGTGTAGCCGCGCAGAAGTGGGGAAGGACGTAGAGACGGAAATTTTTGAACTCCCTTCCCTGGACTGTGAGGTTTGCTACACGAAACCCCTTTATCTCCACTGAGTGTGAACCGGAAGCCAGAGAGATTTTTTGATTAATGGGGTGGATGAGGAGAGAACAGCGCCTTACCGTGTCAGGGTGTATGAAGCTTTCCGTGCTCCCAGAGTCGATTAGGCAGGACGTCTCGTGCCCGTTGATGAATACGGTCGTCGTAGCAGCTGAGTGTTCGAGGCCGAGACTGACCCAGAGTCACCGAGGCTAGTCGCAGCAGTTGAGAGTTCTCTTCGGGCAGTGCGTGGTCAGCCGAGCTGGGGTCCTTGGGGTTCATCCAAGATGGCGTCTCCCATTGGTCGCACATGGCTGGAGGTGGACAAAATGGCTGCGCCCATCCCTCTAACGTGGCGTCCGCGGAACAAGATGGCGGCACCCGGGGTCCGCACATGGCCCTGGGCTATGAAGATGGCGGCGACCACTGGCCGCACGGGGCCCGTGGAGATGTTGGTGGTTGTGGTCCGCATTCGCCGCCGGAGACCGCGGCAACCATCCGGGCCTGGCATACCCCCACGAAATGGCCCTTTTTGCTGCATCCCTTGCAGGTGGATGCGCGGGCTGGGCAGCGCTGGCGGGGGTGCTTTGCCTGCCCGCAAAGGTAGCAGCAGGGTCCCTCGGGGATGCCAGGCCGCCTTGCAGCGCAAGCCTGTGGGGGAATGGGGGAAGTCTCGGGGTCGGCCGCAGAGGGTTTCCACGCTGCCCAGGGGGCTGCCGCGTGTTCGGGAACGTAAGCGCGGGCATTCCTGGAGGCCACGTCCAGGGAGCCTGCAAGGGCCCGTGCCTCCCTGAGACCCAGGGTGTCCTTTTCTAACAGGCGCTGGTGGATTTGTGACGATAGCATACCTGCCACAAAAGCGTCCCGGACTAAGAGTTCCGTGTGTTCGCTCGCCGAAACTTGCGGGCAGCCGCAACTTCTGCCCAACACCAGGAGTGCAAGGTAGAATTCCTCCAGCGATTCCCCAGAGGTTTGTCGCCTTGTTGCAAGCAGGTGCCGGGCGTAGACCTGGTTTACCGGGCGAATATAGTGTCTTTTAGCAGCTCTATTGCTGCATCGAAGTCTTCCGCTTCCTCGATAAGGGTGTAAATCTCCGGGCTCACCCTTGAGCGCAGGGCGTGCAGTTTCTGCTCTCCCGTAGGTGCACCTTCGGCCATCTGGAGATACCCTTTAAAGCACGCCAGCCAGAGCTTATAGATTGCCGCTGATTTCGCCGCGTGGGGGCTAAGTTGCAGACACTCCGGCTTGATTCGGAGCTCCATCCTTTCTTCTTAAAAAACTAGCTTATTAAATTGATGCACGATCAATGACCACTAAAGCGAGATTGTAGTCCAACTGAAGGCTTTAATAAGCTAGATGTTTCCCCCAGCAGCTCAGGTACAGAATGAAGGCTGCTGGGGCGGCACGGGTTCTTATACCCCGCCTATCAGGGTGGAGCTTTCATACATTCTGCCAATAGCAAGCATACAGTTTCCACCAATGGTGCTTTAGCCTGTCAGGTACCGTAATACCTATAATACCACAGTGTGCTCACTGCACCCTGCCTACTGAATGCAACCATATATACAGCTTCCTGGGGCAGAGTCGGAGGCGGAGTCCCCCAGGGTTCCAAACTCGGTCTTAAAGGGGCCTACACATTAAAGGTACATGTGTATACAGATATCATTCATCACAGCTTTGCTGGCTCGGGTTAAGGGGTCGGAATACTCGGCAATTGCAGTGTTAGATCATGCTCCGCATTGGGTGGATATGGTTCTGGAGAAGGGGGTAGCGCAGAGGCCGGGGTGGAAATTAGATGTGGGACTTTTGGGGGACCAAGTGCTCTGTGACAAAATTGAAAAGGTAATTAAGGAATATGTAGGTTTCAACTGTACAGGTGAGGTGTCGAAGGCAGTTGTCGGGGAGGCTCTAAAGGCGGTGGTGAAGGGTGAGGTGATTTTGTTTAAGGCCAGAGTGGACAAAAAGGAGAGGTTGGAGCAGCAGAGGGTAATAGATGAGATGTTGGAGGTAGATAGGAGTTATGCAGAAGATGGGGACCCAGCGAAGCTGGAAAAGAGAAAGGAACGACAGGCGAGTTTTGACCGACTATCTACCAGGAAGGCAGTGCACGCAGTACACCAACTGAGACGAGCAAGGGGTGCAGTTTATGAACATGGAGATAAGGTATGTTAGCAGGTCAGCTCCGGAGGGAAGCAGCGGCAAGGGAAATTGTTCAGGTGAGGGATAGGGCAGGGAAGTTGGTGGTGGCTCCGGATCTGATTAACAAGGTTTTTGAGGAATTTTATGAAAGGTTGTACAGGTCAGAGCCACCTGGGGGAGACCGTGAGATGCAGGAATTTCTAGATGGGTTGGAGTACCCGAGGTTAGGGGAGGGGGACAAGGCTACATTAGAAGGAGTGATAGTGGAGCAGGAGATAAAGGATGCGATTGGGAGGATGCAATCGGGGAAGGTGGCAGGGCCGGATGGGTTTCCGGTGGAATATTATAAAAAATTCAAGGATTAGCTAGCACCCCTGATGGTGGGGATGTTTGAAGAGGTGATAGGGAAGGGGGTGTTGCCACAAACTTTGGGGCAGGCATCGATTTCCCTGTTGCTAAAAAAAGATAAGGATCCGACGGTTGTACAGGCCCATATCGCTTCTGAATGTGGGCGCAAAAGTGTTGGTGAAGGTACTGGCGGGTAGGCTGGTGGGGTGCCTCCCGAAGGTGATAGGTGAACATCAGACAGGGTTCGTGAGAGGGACGCAGCTCTTTTCAAATGTTAGAAAGGTATTGAACGTCGTTATGGCACCGGTATAGGGGAAGGAAACAGAGGTTGTTGTGGCACTGGATGCTGAGAAGGTGTTTGACCGGGTAGAATGGGGGTACTTGATGGCAGTTCTGGAGCGGTTTGGGATTCATAGAATTGAATCATAGAATTTACAGTGCAGATTGGAACAAGGATTTGTGGACTGGGTAAAGCTACTAGAGAAGGAACTGAGGGCGAGTATCCGCACAAACAACATCAGCTCGAGATACTATTCTCTCCACCGTGGGACTAGGCAGGAATGTCCTATGTCACCCCTGCTGTTTGCACTTGCGAATGAGCCGTTTCCCATCGCATTAAGAAGTTCCCGGGAATGGAAAGGAATAGTGCGAGGCGGTAAGGGGGGGGTGGGATAGAGCGTAGGGTGTCCTTATATGCCGATGACTTGCTGTTATACGTGTCGGAACCGAGTGTGTCAATAGGGGGAATATTGGAGCTGCTTCGAGTATTTGGGTCTTTCTCGGGGTACAAACTAAATCTAGACAAGAGTGATTATATTGTGGTGTCTCGGCTGGGTGTGGGGGCAGGGGTGGGGGGGCTGCCATTCCGTAGGGCAGGGACTCACTTTAGGTACCTGGGGGTGCAGGTTGCCTGGGAGTGGGGGGGGAGGGGGGGGAGGGGGGGGTCCTCCGCAGGTACAACATTTCTAGTTTGGTGGGGAGAGTGAAAGCTAATCTGGCAAGTTGGGATGGTCTCCTTCTGTCACTGGCGAGTCGGGTACAGGCGGTTAAAATGAACGTGTTGCCGCGATTTCTGTTTATTTTCCAATGCCTGCCGATTTTCCTGCCAAAGGCTTTTTTCAGAGAGATTGAGGGAACGATAACGTGGTTCATATGGGGAGGGAAGGTGGCCAGAGTTAGAAAGGTGCTGCTACAGAGGGGAAGGCAGGCAGTGGGTTTGGGTCTTCTGAATCTGATGTATTACTACTGGGCGGCGAATGTGGAGAAGGTGCGGAGCTGGGTCAGAGGGGTTGATTCCCAGTGGGCCAGAATGGAGGAGAGTTTGTGCAGGGGGTCGGGACTGAAAGCACTAGCAACAGCGCCGCTCCCGATAGCTCCGGGGAAATACTCAGGGAGTCCGGTAATAATAGTTTCATTGAGAATTTGGAGGCAGTTTCGCCAACACATCGGGTTGGGGGCAGGGTCAAGGGAAATGCCGATTCGGGGGAACCACAGATTTGAGCCAGGGAAGTGGGATGGAAATTTTCGGAAATGGGAGGAGAAGGGGATTACGACACTAAAAGATTTGTTTCTTAGGGGTCGGTTTGCAGGATTGAAGGAGCTGGAAACTAAGTATGGGCTGGAACAGGGGGAAATGTTCAGATACATGCAGGTTCGAGATTTTACCAGAAAGGAGATACAGGGCTTCCCTGTGGAGCCGGCCTCCACATTGCTGGAGGAGGTGCTGACGACAGGGGGACTGGAGAAGGGGGTAGTGTCAGTTGTTTACAGGGCTATTTTGGAAGAGGAGAAGGCACCACTGGAAGAGATCAAAGCAAAATGGGAGGAAGAGGTGGGAGAGGATATGGAGGAGGGGTTCTGTTGTGGGTTGAACATAAAACATAGAACATTACAGCGCAGTACAGGCCCTTCGGCCCTCGATGTTGCGCCGACCTGTGAAACCACTCTAAAGCCCATCTACACTATTCCCGTATCGTCCATATGTCTATCCAATGACCATTTGAATGCCCTTAGTGTTGGCGAGTCCACTACTGTTGCAGGCGGGGCATTCCACGCCCTTACTACTCTCTGAGTAAAGAACCTACCTCTGACATCTGTCTTATATCTATCCCCCCTCAATTTAAAGGTATGCCCCCTTGTGCTAGACATCACCATCCATGGAAAAAGGCTCTCACTGTCCACCCTATCCAATCCTCTGATCATCTTGTATGCCTCAATTAAGTCACCTCTTAACCTTCTCTCTAACGAAGACAGCCTCAAGTCCCTCAGCCTTTCCTCATAAGATCTTCCCTCCATACCAAGCAACATTCTGGTAAATCTCCTCTGCACCCTTTCCAATGCTTCCACATCCTTCCTATAATGTGGCGACCAGAATTGCACGCAATACTCCAAATGCGGCCGCACCAGAGTTTTGTACAGCTGCAACATGACCTCATGGCTCCGAAACTCAATCCCTCTGCCAATAAAAGCTAACACACCGTACGCCTTCTTAACAACTCTCTCAACCTGGGTGGCAACTTTCAGGGATCTATGTACATGGACACTGAGATCTCTCTGCTCATCCACACTGCCAAGAATCTTACCATTAGCCCAATACTCTGTCTTCCTGTTATTCCTTCCAAAATGAATCACCTCACACTTTTCTGCATTGAACTCCATTTGCCACCTCTCAGCCCAGCTCTGCAGCTTATCTATATCCCTCTGTAACTTGTAACATCCTTCTGCACCGTCCACAACTCCACCGACTTTAGTGTCATCTGCAAATTTACTCACCCATCCTTCTACGCCCTCCTCCAGGTCATTTATAAAAATGACAAACAGCAGTAGCCCCAAAACAGATCCTTGTGGTACACCACTAGTAACTGGACTCCAGTCTGAACATTTCCCATCAACCGCCACCCTTTGTCTTCTTCCAGCTAGCCAATTTCTGATCCAAACTGCTAAATGACCCTGAATCCCATGCCTCCGTATTTTCTGCAGTAGCCTACCGTGGGGAACCTTATCAAACGCTTTACTAAAATCCATATACACCACATCAACTGCTTTACCCTCATCCACCTGTTTGGTCACCTTCTCAAAGAACTCAATAAGGTTTGTGAGGCACGACCTACCCTTCACAAAACCGTGTTGACTATCTCTAATCAAATTATTCCTTTCCAGATGATTATACATCCTATCTCTTATAAATCTTTCCAAGCTTTTGCCCACAACAGAAGTAAGGCTCACTGGTCTATCGTTACCAGGGTTGTCTCTACTCCTATTCTTGAACAAGGGAACAACATTTGCTATCCTCCAGTCTTCTGGCACTATTCCTGTAGACAAAGATGACTTAAAGCTCAAAGCCAATGGCTCAGCAATTTCCTCCCTAGCTTCCCAGAGAATCCTAGGATAAATCCCATCCGGCCCAGGGGACTTATCTGTTTTCACACTTTCCAGAATTGCTAACACCTCCTCCTTATGAACCTAAAGCCCTTCAAGTCTAGTAGCCTGAATCTCAGTATTCTCCTCGACAACATTGTCTTTTTCCTGTGTGAAAACTGATGAAAAATATTCATTTAGCACCTCTCCTATCTCCTCGGACTCCAAGCACAACTTCCCGCTACTGTCCTTGACTGGCCCTACTCTTACCCTAGTCATTTGTTCATTCCTGACATATCTATAGAAAGCTTTAGGGTTATCCTTGATCCTACCTGCCAAAGACTTCTCATGTCCCCTCCTGGCTCTTCTTAGCTCTCTCTTTAGGTCCTTCCTAGCTAACTTGTAACTCTTGAGCACCCTAACTGAACCTTCATGTCTCATCTTTACATAAGCCTCCTTCTTCCTCTTGTCAAGTGTTTCGACTGCTTTAGTAAACCACGGTTCCCTTGCTCGACCACTTCCTCCCTGCCTGACAGGTACATACTTATCAAGGACACGCAGTAGCTGTTCCTTGAACAAGCTTCACATTTCCATTGTGCCCATCCCCTGCAGTTTTCCTCTCCATCCGATGCATCCTAAGTCTTGCCTCATCGCATCATAATTGCCTTTCCCCCAGATATAACTCTTGTCCTGCGGTATATACCTATACCTTTCCATCACTAAAGTAAACATAATCGAATTGTGGTCACTATCACCAAAGTGCTCACCTACCTCCAAATCTAACACCTGCCCTGGTTCATTACCCAGTACCAAATCCAATATGGCATCGCCTCTCGTTGGCCTATCTACATACTGTATCAGGAAACCCTCCTGCACACATTGGACAAAAACAGACCCATCTAAAGTACTCGAACTATCGCGTTTCCAGTCAATTTTTGGAAAGTTAAAGTCCCCCATAACAACTACCCTGTTGCTTTCACTCCTATCCAGAATCATCTTTGCAATCCTTTCCTCTACATCTCTGTACTTTTTGGAACTTTTTGGAGGCCTATGGAAAACCCCGAACAGGTTGACCTCTCCTTTCCTGTTTCTAACCTCAGCCCATACTACCTCAGTAGACGAGTACTCATCAAACGTCCTTTCTGCCACCGTAATACTGTCCTTGACTAACAATGCCACCCCTCCCCCTCTTTTACCACCTTCCCTGAGCTTACTGAAATATCTAAACCCCGGCACCTGCAACAACCATTTCTGTCCCTGCTCTATCCATGTCTCCGAAATGGCCACAACATCAAAGTCCCAGGTACCAACCCATGCCGCAAGTTCACCCATCTTATTCCGGATGCTCCTGGCATTGCAGAAGACACACTTTAAACCACCTTCCTGCCTGACGGTACACTCCTGCAACTTTGAAACCTTACTCATGACCTCACTACTCTCAACCTCCTGTATACTGGAGCTACAATTCAGGTTCCCAAGCTCCTGCTGAACTAGTTTAAACCCTCCCGAAGAGCATTAGCAAATTTCTCCCCAGGATATTTGTACCCCTCTGGTCCAGGTGTAGACCATCCCGTTTGTAGAGGTCCCACTGACCCCAGAATGAGCCCCAATTATCCAGAAATCTGAAACCCTCCCTCCTGCACCATCCCTGTAGCCACATGTTCAACTCCTCTCTCTCCGTATTCCTCGTCTCGCTATCACGTGGCACGGGTAACAACCCAGAGATAATAACTCTGTTTGTCCTAGATCTAAGTTTCCACCCTAACTCCCTGAATTCCTGCCTTACATCCCTAACCCTTTTCCTACCTATGTCGTTGGTACCTATGTGGACCACGACTTGGGGCTACTCCCCTTCCCCCTCAAGGATCGCGAAAACACGATGCGAGACATCACACACCCTGGCACCTGGGAGGCAACACACCAACCGCGAGTCTCTCTCGTTCCCACAGAATCTCCTATCTATCCCCCTAACTATGGAGTCTCCAATGACTAATGGTCTACTCCTCTCCCCCCTTCCCTCCTGAGCAACAGGGACAGACTCTGTGCCAGAGACCTGTACCCCATGGCTTACCCCTGGTAAGCCCCCCCCCAACAGTATCCAAAGCGGTATACTTGTTACTAAGGGGAACGACCACAGGGGATCCCTGTACTGACTGCTTCCTCCCAGCTCCTCTCACCGTCACCCATCTATCTTTATTCTTCGGAGTAACTACATCCCTGAAGCTTCTATCTATGACCACCTCTGCCTCCCGAATGATCCGAAGTTCATCCAGCTCCAGCTCCAGTTCCCTAACGCGGTTTTTGAGGAGCTGGAGATGGGTGCACTTCCCACAGATGAAATCAGCAGGGACACTGACGGCGTCCCTCACCTCAAACATTCTGCAGGAGGAACATTGCACTACCTTCCCTGCCTTCCCCTCTAGATAAAAAACCCAGGTTAAAGTCCAACAGGTTTGTTTCGATGTCACTAGCTTTCGGAGTGCTGCTCCTTCCTCAGGTGAATGAAGAGGTATGTTACAGAAACATATATACAGACAGATTCAAAGATGCCAGACAATGCTTGGAATGCAAGCATTAGCAGCTGATTAAATCTTTACAGATCCAGAGATAGGGTAACCCCAGGTTAAAGAGGTGTGAATTGTGTCAAGCCAGGACAGTTGGTAGGATTTTGCAGGCCAGATGGTGGGGGATGAATGTAATGCGACATGAATCCCAGGTCCCGGTTGAGGCCGCACTCATGTGTGCGGAACTTGGCTATAAGTTTCTGCTCGGCGATTCTGCGTTGTCGCGCGTCCTGAAGGCCGCCTTGGAGAACCCGGAGATCAAAGGCTGAACGCCCTTGACTGCTGAAATGTTCCCCGGCTGGAAGAGAACATTCCTGCCTGGTGATTGTCGCACAATGTCCGTTCATTCGTTGTCGCAGCGTCTGCGCTTTTTAAATCTCCGCTCCGACTCGCAGCTCCTGCTCTTTTTAAATCTCCCCTCCGACTCGCAGCTCTTACTCTTTTTAAATCTCCGCTCCGACTCACAGCTCCTGCTCTTTTTAAATCTCCGCTCTGACTCTCAGCTCCCGCTCTTTTTAAATCTCCGCTCCGACTCGCAGCTCCTGCTCTTTTTAAATCTCCGCTCCGACTCGCAGCTCCCGCGCTTTTTAAATCTCCGCTCCGACTCGCAGCTCCTATTCTTTTTAAATCTCTGCTCCGACTCACAGCTCCTGCTCTTTTTAAATCTCCCCACCGACTCGCAGCTCCTGCTCTTTTTAAATCTCCGCTCCGACTCGCAGCTCCCGCTCTTTTTAAATCTCTGCTCCGACTCGCAGCTCCTACTCTTTTTGAATCTCCGCTCCGATTCACAGCTCCTGCTCTTTTTAAATCTCCGCTCTGACTCTCAGCTCCCGCTGTTTTTAAATCTCCCCTCCAACTCGCAGCGCCTGCTCTTTTTAAATCTCCGCTCTGACTCTCAGCTCCCGCTCTTTTTAAAACTCCGCTCCGACTCGCAGCTCCCGCTCTTTTTAAATCTCCACTCCGACTCGCAGCTCCTGCTCTTTTTAAATCTCCGCTCCGACTCGCAGCTCCCACTCTTTTTAAATCTCCGCTCCGACTCGCAGCTCCTGCTCTTTTTAAATCTCCGCTCCGACTCACAGCTCCTGCTCTTTTTAAATCTCCGCTCTGACTCTCAGCTCCCGCTCTTTTTAAATCTCTGCTCCGACTCGCAGCTCCTGCTCTTTTTAAATCTCCGCTCCGACTCGCAGCTCCCGCGCTTTTTAAATCTCCGCTCCGACTCGCAGCTCCTATTCTTTTTAAATCTCTGCTCCGACTCACAGCTCCTGCTCTTTTTAAATCTCCCCACCGACTCGCAGCTCCTGCTCTTTTTAAATCTCCGCTCCGACTCGCAGCTCCCGCTCTTTTTAAATCTCTGCTCCGACTCGCAGCTCCTACTCTTTTTGAATCTCCGCTCCGATTCACAGCTCCTGCTCTTTTTAAATCTCCGCTCTGACTCTCAGCTCCCGCTGTTTTTAAATCTCCCCTCCAACTCGCAGCGCCTGCTCTTTTTAAATCTCCGCTCTGACTCTCAGCTCCCGCTCTTTTTAAAACTCCGCTCCGACTCGCAGCTCCCGCTCTTTTTAAATCTCCACTCCGACTCGCAGCTCCTGCTCTTTTTAAATCTCCGCTCCGACTCGCAGCTCCCACTCTTTTTAAATCTCCGCTCCGACTCGCAGCTCCTGCTCTTTTTAAATCTCCGCTCCGACTCGCAGCTCCCGCTCTTTTTAAATCTCCGCTCCGACTCGCAGCTCCTGCTCTTTTTAAATCTCCGCTCCGACTCGCAGCTCCCGCGCTTTTTAAATCTCCGCTCCGACTCGCAGCTCCCGCTCTTTTTAAATCTCCGCTCCGACTCGCAGCTCCTATTCTTTTTAAATCTCTGCTCCGACTCACAGCTCCTGCTCTTTTTAAATCTCCGCTCGACTCGCAGCTCCTGCTCTTTTTAAATCTCCGCTCCGACTCGCAGCTCCCGCTCTTTTTAAATCTCTGCTCCGACTCGCAGCTCCTACTCTTTTTGAATCTCCGCTCCGATTCACAGCTCCTGCTCTTTTTAAATCTCCGCTCTGACTCTCAGCTCCCGCTGTTTTTAAATCTCCCCTCCAACTCGCAGCGCCTGCTCTTTTTAAATCTCCGCTCTGACTCTCAGCTCCCGCTCTTTTTAAAACTCCGCTCCGACTCGCAGCTCCCGCTCTTTTTAAATCTCCACTCCGATTCGCAGCTCCCGCTCTTTTTAAATCTCCGCTCCGACTCGCAGCTCCTATTCTTTTTAAATCTCTGCTCCGACTCACAGCTCCTGCTCTTTTTAAATCTCCGCTCCGACTCGCAGCTCCCGCTCTTTTTAAATCTCTGCTCCGACTCACAGCTCCTGCTCTTTTTAAATCTCCGCTCCGACTCACAGCTCCTGCTCTTTTTAAATCTCCGCTCTGACTCTCAACTCCCGCTCTTTTTAAATCTCCGCTCCGACTCGCAGCTCCTGCTCTTTTTAAATCTCCGCTCCGACTCGCAGCTCCTATTCTTTTTAAATCTCCGCTCCGACTCGCAGCTCCGACTCTTTTTAAATCTCCGCTCCGACTCGCAGCTCCTGCTCTTTTTAAATCTCTACTCCGACTCGCAGCTCCTGCTCTTTTTAAATCTCCGCTCCGACTCGCAGCTCCTGCTCATTTTAAATCTCCGCTCCACCTCGCAGCTCCTGCTCTTTTTAAATCTCCGCTCTGGCTCTCAGCTCCCGTGCTTTTTAAATCTCTGCTCCGACTCGCAGCTCCTGCTCTTTTTAAATCTCCAGGTGCTCCGGAGAGTGAATACCTCCACCTCGTGCGCGAGGTTGGGGCTGATACAGCTGATGGTGGTGTACAGAGCACACCTCACGAGGGCGAGGATGAGCTGATTCTTTGAAGGAGTAGAAGATGTGTGTGAACGTTTTTTTTTGGGGGGAGGGGGTCGCCCGGGGGGGGGGGGGGGGGGGGGTCGCCCGCCCGCCCGCTAATCATGTTCATATGTTTTGGTCCTGTCCAAAGCTAGAGGATTACTGGAAGGAGGTTTTTAGGGTAATTTCTAAAGTGGCGCATGTGAAACTGGACCCGGGCCCCCGGGAGGCCAAATTTTGGGGTGTCGGACCAGACAGGGTTGGAAACGGGTGCGGAGGCAGATGTTGTAGCCTTCGCCTCGTTGATCGCCCGAAGGCGGATCCTGATGGGTTGGAGAGCAACCTCTCCACCCTGTGCCCTGGCGTTGCGGGGGGACCTGTTGGAATTCTTGACTCTTGAGAAGGTTAAGTTTGAACTGAAGTGAAGGATGGGTGGCTTCTACAATTCATGGGCATTATTCATTATGCACTTTCAAGAACTGGATAACATCGAACATTAGTTCAGGGTGGTGGGTGGGAGGGTTGGGGGGAGGGGGACGGTGTATGTTGATGGTGACTAGGGGTGATTCCTTTTTGTCATTTGTTTATGTGAACATGCGGGCTAATGTTTGGGGTTTGGTGGGAGGATGGGATCGTTGTTATTGATATGGGGATTGACATATTTGTTACTGATTATTGTTTATTGTTGGTGGGTGTAAATCTGGGAGAAAATGTGAAAAAGGAGGAGAATAAAAAATATTTAAAAAATAAAAATAGACCATGGCTGATCTGTATTTCAACTTTTTTTCCCCCATCTTAGTTCCATATACAATAAAAAATTGCTTATTAGAAATCTGTCAATTAAATAGGGTTTCTGCCTTTTTTTCTGTCTTTAATGTGTGGTGTAAATGATCGACATCACATAGATAAAAATACTATTATGGGCATAATTTATCAGTTGAATCCAATTTTATTGTATTTATGAGATTAGTTGAGGATAATTAATCTTGATTCCATTGAGATGGAATAATTTACTACATGTAACCATAATGTCATGATCCTGAGGTGCTGCTCTCGGGCCACATGGCAATCAATCTTCTCATACCTCTGTGGAAGGAGGAGAACGACTTGGGTATATAGGCAAAATCACAAAGCTCTTTGTGGCGGGGGAAACAAATGCAGAAGAAAACTGCTGGTGCAGTTACTGGTTTGTGATATTATCAGTCATTATTTAGTGCACATTGCTCTACATCCAGTGCTTGGAGTTTTGTTTGGAATAACGGAAGTTGTGGGTGGCACAGTAAGACAGTGGTTAGCCCTGTTACTTCACAGCGCCAGGGACCCAGGTTCGATTCCCAGCTTGGGTCACTGTATGTGCGGAGTCTGCACGTTCTCCCCGTGTCTGTGTGGGTTGCCTCTGGGTGCTCCGGTTTCGTCCCACAAGTCCCGAAAGACGTGCTTCTTAGGTAAATTGGACATTCTAAATTCTCCCGCTGTGTACCCGAACAGGTGCTGTAATGTGGCGACTAGGGGCTTTTCACAGTAACTTCATCACAGTGTTAATGTAAGCCTACTTGTGACACTAAGAAATATTATTATTATTAAAGACCCTGTTATCTTATGTTGATATGGTTTTCATAACAGACCGAGAAGGCAAAATGTATCCAATAGTAAAACATTTGGAGTTGGGAAATGAACATCTTAGTATTGTGAATGAAATAGAAAAGTAGACTTTATGTTGAATTTAAAGCCCCCCCCCCCAACCCCCAACCCCCAGTGCTGGGTTTGGTGCAGGAGGGGCATTTAATTGAGTGGGAGGGCAGTGGGTAGATACTCTGCTGTATTTCCTCCTCCACTCATATTAAGTCCATGGCGGTAGGGCTTCCTGAGGTGTAATGTCAGGGGAAGACATGCACGAGGTGGCTCCCACTCAAGTTCTGTATGTTTTGCCCCTTTTTCTTAGTACCATGGGTCATTTTCTTTTGAAAACCCGCACAATTGATGTAAGAAGGATTCTGTTTGATTGAAATGCCTAAGTAAGTCAATGGAAAGAAGGTGGAAGGTAGAAGTTCGTCGATGGAGACTGAGGCTTCTCTGACTTAATCGGCAGATAAAATGGCAGAGTCAGTTTTTGGTGCTCTAGACACTCCACTGACGGCCAAGATGCTCTTCAGTACCTTAGCGAAGGAGTTTGAAAAGCACTGACGAATTGTGTCGGAGGACCTTCGGAACTCAATGGAAGTGGCCTTGGCCCTCATTCGAGAGGCTTAGGGGAAAACCATTGATGTTAATGCAGCCACAATAAAAGATATGGAAGTGGCCCATTTGACCCATAGTGATCAGATTGACTCACTGGAATCAAGGCTATCTTCGGTGGCCAAAGTGAACAAGCCAGTGAAGGCCAAAGTGAATGATCAAGAGAATCGATCCAGAAGACAAAATATTTGAATTGTGGGACTGCCAGAGGGGATGGAAGGCCCAATTCCCATGGAGTATTTCGCAGATATGTTCAGTAAGATGTGAGGTGAGGGTGGATTCGCATCCCCTTCGAAGTTGAATCAAGCCCACCATACACTTAGGCTGATGCCTCGTCCTGAGGATCGACCGCGTGCAGTGATAGTGAAGTTTCACAGCTTCAAGGAGAAAGAAAGGGTTCTGAGGTGGATGAAGGAGCACTGTGAATTTAAAGGAAAATGCCACACCATCAGGTTCTATCAAGATGTGGGTGCGGAGCTGGCAAAGAAGAGGGCTGCGTTTAATAGAGCCAAGGCCACCCTGTATAAAAGTGGAGTAGGGTTCGGTGTGGTCTACCCTGCTTGGGTAACTATCGAAGGAAACAACTACTTAATTCCCTCTGGGAAAGGCGGACATTTTCACTAATAAAAAAACAGGCTGGGCATGGTGTAACAGAGTTCTTTGGACTCGATGAAAGTTATGTTGACTGTTATACCGTTGACATTTCATGGGTGTTCTTGTATTTTGTTGTGCTTGTTGGGGTTAGATTTTTATGGTTTTTGTTTAGATTTGGGGTTTCGTTCTGTGTGGGGTTCTGTTTGTTATGATAATATATAGCTCCTCATTGGAGTGCAAGCAATATGTGGGTTTTGGTATTTTTTCTGTATGTAACCAATTTTTTTATCCGGAGCTTCCCTGCTAACCTAAGAGTTAGCTAATGGGAGCGGTTTTGAAGGGTTAGCTGCAGCTCATAATTTTTTTCAAATTATTGGCTTAGAGTTCTTGTTCTGTTTAGGTTTGTGAGCAATAGATTTTCGTATTCTGTGTTTATCTTGCCTCTATTTCTATATGTATTTGGGTGTGGTTCTATTCGAGGGCGATGCCATTGGGGGGAGGGTATATACAAATTTCTCTTTGTTTGATCTTCTGTTTTGGGTGAGTGACTATCTTGGTTGCGTCTGTTTGCTGGATCTTTTTAGAATCTTTTGGGTACTCTCTTTTGGTAGAAATGGCTGACTCCAGATTGAGGAGGGGTGGTCACCTGGAACGTTCGGGGTTTGAGTGGCCCAGTGAAAAGATTGAGGGTATTTGCTCACTGTAAGAGCTCAAACTCCAGTGTGATGTTTTTGCAGGAGACACATCTGCAGGTCAGGGACCAAACCAGGCTGCGAAAGGAGTAGACAGGACAGGTCTTTCATTCGGGTTTTGATGGTAGGGCCAGGGATACAGAAATTTTAAATAATAAAAGCGTTCAGTTCTCTGCCTCAAAGATTTTGGCTGACCCTAATGGAAGACATGCTATTGTATGTGGTTTTTAAGTGGGCATCCCGATGATTATGGTTGATATTTATGCCCCGAACTGGGATGATACAAATTCTATTTATACCTGACTGGCCTCCCTCTCCGATTTAGACTCACACCAGCTCATTTGAGTGGGGACCTGAACTGTGTCTTGAGCCCGAGGTTGCATCCAAGCCCAAATTTCTTAATCCATCGGGGATGGCAAGTAATATGCTATTACTCTTGGAACAGATGGGGTGAGGGGGTGGGAAATGTAGATCCTCGGCGCTTCTTGCAGCCAGGTGATTTTTCATTTATCTCACATTTTTACCAGGTATATTCGCGGATTGATTACTTTGTGGTAGGTAGATCCCTCCTCCCTTCAGTGGTGATGGCTGAGTACTGAGCGATTGCTATTTTGGACTTTGTGGATTTGGTGCTGGAATCTGGCCCCACCCCATGTCCGCCATGGTGGTTAGACACAACCTGTTAGCGGATAGAAAATTTGTAAGCATATGTATGTTGCCATGGAGGATTATATAAAATGTAATAAAACCGAGTCAATCTCACCTTCCATGTTATAGGAGACTCTTAAGGTAATAATAATCTTTATTAGTGTCACTATGTTACTATGAAAATCCCTAGTCATCACTCTATGGCGTCTGTTCAGGTTACACTGAGGGAGAATTCAGAATAACCAATTCAAATAACAGCACGTCTTTCAGGACTTTGGTCCTGAGGGGGGAGATTATCTCCTATAATGCGCATTTAGTGAGGACAGCGCAGGTGGAGCAACAGAGGTTGGTGGTCTCCATTCTTGAGATGGACCACTAGTACTCACTTGATCCTACATCGGAGTTACTGGCAAGTAGAATGAAGGTGCAGATACAGTTTGAATTATTGTCGACTGACAGGGTGGTGAGCCAAGTATGACACATGAGGGGTATATTTTATGAGAAGGTCAGTCGTCTTTTGGCCCATCAGCTTAAATGGCAGGCAGCCTCCCGGGCGATTATACAGATACGCAATTCGAGCGGTAATATTGTTTCCGCCCCTCCTCAGGTTAATGAAGCGTTTGAATCATTCTATCGTAACTTTTATAGATCGGAACCTCCGGCGATGGATTGATCATGCCTGACTTGTTGAATAGCCTATCCATCCCAACTGTGGAGGTGGAGAGGAGCAGTAAGTTGTAATCCCTGTGAAATCCTGAGGAAATTTTAAAATGCATTGGTTTGATGCAGATCGACAAAGCTCTTGATCCGAATAGCTTTCCAATTGAATTCTGTAAGAGGTTCTTGGAGCAGCTGGTGCCTTTAATTCTGGACATGTTTAATGACTCCTTTCCTGGCATTTGTTGCCTTCCAACCCCAAACAGCCCTCTATCTCTCTGATTCTTAAGAAGGACAAAGACCCAACAGAGTTTGGGTTGTACCGATCTATCTCACTGTTGAATGCAGATGTTAAGTTACTTGCCATAGTGTTGGCACTTCGGCTGGAGTTCTGCCTCCCAAATGTAATCTCGAAGGATCAGATGGGCTTCGTGAATGGTCAACAATTGTCGGCCAATATACATTGTCTGCTAAATTTCCTTTTCCCCTCCTTGGTGCCCGAACCGGAGGTGATTGTTTCACTAGATGCAGAAAAGACATTCGATAGAGTGGAGTGGGCATCGGTTTGAGATTCTTGGTTTTGGCCACAAATATATTTCTTGGATTTGGCTACTGTATAAGGCTGCCACTGCAAGTGTTTGTACGAATGTCCTGAATGCTACTTATTTTCAGTTGAATAAGAGCATGAGACAGAGATGTACATTGTCCCTGCAACAGAGCCACTTGCTATAGAGCTGAGGTCCTCTGTTAAGTGGAGGGGGATAAATCAGGGAGGGGTGGAGCATCGGGTGTCCCTTTATGCGGATGACCTACTTATCTATATTACGGACCCAGTACCCTCTATGAATGAGATAATGAAGCTGCTTCTTATTTTTGGCTCATTTTCTGGGTACAAGTTGAACTTTTGCAAGAGTGAATGTTTCCCGGTCAACTCCCCTGGGAGGAGAGCCCAACAGGATACATTACCTTTTTCGCTTCTTCAAGACTAGCTTCCGTTATCTGGGGATACAGGTGGCCCACAACTGGGCCTGGCTTCACTAATTATACTACACTACTCCGGTGGACAGTATCAAAACAGACTTGTAGAGGTGGGATAACCTTCCCCTATCTTTGGTGGGTAGGGTTCAGGCTAGTAAAATGAACTTGTCCCCGAGATTTGTATTTCTTTTTCAGTGTCTCCCCATTTTTCTCCCAGGTCCTTTTTTGCTCAAGTCAACAAATTGATGTCCTCCTTTATTTGGTAAGTCTCCCAGAATCCTTGGGGTTTTACTCCAAAGAAACAGACAGGCGGGAGACCTGGTTCTACCCAATTTATTGTTTTACTATTGGGCAGCCAATATTCAGAAGATATTGTTGTGTTTTAATGAGCCCGGCTCCATATGGGGACAAATAGAATCGAGCTCCTGCACTGTTTCTAGTCTTCGTGCAATAGTTATTGCGCCGTTGCATTTTCCCCTGGTGAGGTTTTCCTCTAATCCAGTGGTGGTCTCCACCCTGCGGGTTTGGAAGCAGTTCAGGCAATATTTCAAGCTTCGCTCCCTGTCTTTGCTGGCCCCCATCTGTAATAACCATCTTTTCCGCCCAGCTGGTTTGGATTTGACAAATAAGTCCTGGGAGGGGAAGGGTCTGGAGAGATTTGGGGACTTATTCGTGGAGGGGAGGTTTGCAAGTTTTAAGGAATTGGCTGAAAAATTCTAATTGCCTGATTCTAGTCTTTTCAGGTATTTTCAGATTCGTGATTTTCCGCGCAAGCCTTTCCCCTCCTTTCCTTTGTCACCACCCTCTTCCCTGTTGAAGACGATCTTGACTCTGGCCATGCAGGACAGGGTGTCTATTTCGGACATATATAGCCATATCCTTTCAATGGACTCTGCTCTGCGAGATGAGGACGAAATGGGAGGCTGAATTAGGTGCCATTCTTAATGTTGAGGTTTAGAGTGAGGTTCTTCACACGGTCTTCATGTGCTGAGCTGAGTTTGTTTCAAATTGAGGTCTTGCACGGGATGCTCATGACCAAAGGGAGGATGTGCAGCTTTTTCTTCCGTGGTTGAGGATAAGTGTGAGCGCTGCTCTCTGTGCCGGCTATTCATGCACAAATGTTCTACTCCTGTCTTAAGTTAGTAAGGTTTTGGGTCTCTTTCTTTAATGCCATGTCGGAGATACTATTGGGTAGATTTGAATCCATGTCTGCGCGTGGCCATATTTGGGGTGTTGGATTCTCTGGTGACTCAGTCTGAGTGAAGGCAGATGTCCTGGCCTTTGTCTCATTGGTAGCCTGGAGGTGAATTCTGCTTGGGTGGAGGCCTCCTGCTCCGCATGGTGCCTTGTCTTGGCTGGGTGACCTTATGTCTTTTCTACATTTGGAGAAGGTCAAATACACCATCAGGCATTCGGTGGAGAGGTTCTACCTGAGATGGCAACCATTAATTTCCTTTTTTAAAGAGTTAGTCACCATCAACTATTAGGGGGTTTAGTTTAGTTTGTTTTTTGTGTTAAAGTGTATGTGCATTTTTGTTTTTCTTTTTGTTTCTCTCTTTTATAATATTTATGTTTGATTATTTTGGGTGGTTCTGTTTAATATGAACATTTTTTTAATAAACATTTATTTTAAGAAGTCCATGGGCGGCACGGTAGCACAGTGGTTAGCCAGGGTCCCAGGTTTGATTCCCGGCTTCGGTCACTGTCTGTCTGCATGTTCTCTCTGTGTCTGCATGGGTTTCCTCCGGGTGCTCCAGTTTCCTCCCAGAAGTCCCGAAAGACGTGTTTGTTAGGTCAATTGGACATTCTGAATTCTCCCCCAGTGTACCCGAACAGGCGGCGGAGTGTGGTGACTAGGGGATTTTTGCAGTAACTTCATTGTAGTGTTAATGTAAGCCTACTTATGACACTAATAAAGATTATTATTATTATGGCGGAAAGGTCCCATGGTCAATTGGTGCCTATTGCCTACTTAATGACCTCATTCCACCATTGCTGATATTAACCCTGTGACAGGTGAGGAGACGCCCTCGCAGGAAGCATATCAGGTAGCCCAGGCAGAATTGATTGCGGGCTCCCAGTGTGCGGAGGGGGGGAGAGATTTGAGGGCTTCACTTCTGTCGCTGACTGTCCACCCTAACCTCCATTTATTAAAATGCTATATCTTTCAAGGGTATTGTTACTCATGTGCAAAAGTGAAGTAAATTTATTTAGCCATTGGGCAACTGAGCTGTACAGTCCAGGTTCAATCCATGGTGTATATTGAGTTGGATGAAATGCTCCATTTTCTCTCCGAACCTTGATTAACAAGCTCAGATTCACACTTTTGATCGTCACCCAACAACTTCAACTATTGTGTGGATTCCAAATGCAGCTATATGTTGCCAGCTGGGCAGTAAAACTGCAGAAACTGGTTTTATCCGCTGGTTTGTATTAACAACATTTTTTCTTCTCTTTCCTGCAGTTTGATTATTATAATTCTGTGCTGATCAATGAGATAGATGAAAATGGGAATTACGTGGAGCTTGGAAATGAGTTCATTTTGGAAGTAAATGAGCATTTCAACGATTTGCCTGTGAACACCTCACTCAGTAATATACAAGTCCCAACTAATGTGTATAATAAAGGTAAAATAAACCAGTTTGTTCCTTATGCATCAGATGCCATTTCTCATTTCAGATGTTGATAGATTTGCCGTTTATTTTTGTTTTCTGCTCTTCCTGGCACCTCATTCCACTTCGGGGCTACTACTGGCCCATGCTTGCCACTGTCCTGTTCGACCCCCTCTCGCAGAACCTACTTGAGGACTACTGTTGGCATCATAGCCAGCACAATGTTGTGAGGACCAACTGGTGAACAGCCTTGGACCACTGGTTGGCACCTGTAACTTATTGAAATTATGCTGGTGAGGTCTGAGGCCGAATTTCGGTTGAACCTTGGTCCTCTGGTCTCTGACAGATATTCTAAGTGCATCACTGGGTTCAAGATGGTCCTCAGACAATTTCTAGCCTCGATTCTGTGACACTTTGTTTTAATAACAAAACCTGGTACTATAATCCACCCTCAATTTGCATATCTCCAGTAATAGCTGCATCTGATGTCACAGCGGCTGCAGTGAGAACGATACGAAAAGGAACTCTTGTCGTATTCAAAAATGCAGTAATTCCAGTGGTGCACATCATTATATCTTACCAAATACCCTTCTCACAGATCCTGATATATTGAATGGAACATTCTGGTCGTATGCTTTAAATATAGCCTTTTAGGAAAACGTCATACAAGCATGAAATCAGCATAATAATAAAATTCTGAATATTTTAAAGTAGTCATTAGTTCCATTTTGAAATTGACATTTTAAAAATTCAACAAGGCTCAAGTGTTGATGGGAATTTCTTCCTGCAAAAAAAAAACTGCCTATGCGCCATTAAGATTCTGCTGTAAATATATATTTTATAAATGTATTAGTGGCACCTAGTGACAGGACATTAACACTGCACCAGTTTTTATTTTCATGTAGCAACGGTCTCTCTGAATGGGATGACTAGAATGTTTTCGATGCTGTCTAGTTGGAATGGCCAAATATGTGTTTAGACATATGGCTTGATCTGACATTGTTCCTTGGTTATCTGCAGCTTTCAAGTACGTGGTTGATTCAATTTCTGATGTTTTTATTGCAGTTGGAAGTGGTCCAGTTTTAGTGAAATCCTTGGGCATCAAAACCTTGCCCACTGTAATCACATGCTTGATGCGAGTTTAAATAAACCATATTTCTTACAGGACAAATGATACATAGTAGATAAATTGTGGAGCCAACACATAGGAGCGATTGTTTCTGATAGGAGGATTAGTTTGGCACCGATGATGCCGAAGCCATGAAGCCATACAGAATTTATTTGTCAAGTACCTTAGCTAGGAACATCAGCCAAGGGTATGATTTCTGTTGTAACAGTATGCTTCTGAAAAATATGTTGTGGAGTTCCTGTATAACATCAGTGCCCAGACAACAATATAGAAGACAATCATTGGATTTTAAATGAGCCAACTGCTACAACACTTCCAAAAATAATAAATACACAGAAAGCACAATTTGCTAAAATAAAACAGTTGGTACAGCAAATGTGACTGAATTGAGTAATAGGCTGCCTATCATTCCTGCCCCACTTGAGAAATTTCAGCTGCTCTCATGAGTCATAAGGTGGAGTTTTATATAGAGTGAAGGCTTAATATAGAATCTGTCACACTTTGTTTTAATAACAAAAAACATGGTACTATAATCCATCCTCTCTTTGCATAGTTCCAGTAATAGCAGCATCTGATGTCAGTCACTGCAGTGAGAATGATACCGAAAGGAACTCTGGTCTGAATGATTCAATAATGCAGTAGTTGTAGAGATGCACATCACTATCTTACCATATACCCTTCCCACAGATCCTGATATTTTGAATGGAGCATACTGGTCGGAAGCTTTAAATATAGTCTTTAATGAAAACTTCATGCAAGATCCAACTCTCACCTGGCAATATTTTGGAAGTTCCATGGGTTTCTTTAGACTTTATCCAGGTAAAATCATTAAAACAGCAATAGAAAACTCATGTTAATGTTGTGGAGAGATTGCATTTATTCACATTGACGCACTCAATAGGAATTCACTATATGTGTTGTGTCTTTCACAATTTGCAATCAGGAGAGGACTGAAAGCAGATGTCCCGGAGGGTGCCAGAGACACTGATGGAAACAGTGCTGATGTGATAGGCATGAGCCATAAAGATTCATAGAATGGTTACAGCATGGATGGAGACCATTCAGCCCAGCATGTCAATGCTGGCTCTCTGCAAGAGCAACTCAGCTAGATCTATTTCCCTGTCTATTTCCCATCGCCCTGCAAATCTTTCTCTTCACATAATTATCAAATTTGCTATTGAAAGGGACAACTGAATCTGTCTCCACCACAGTCTCAGATCTCAATGCATTCTAGATCCCAGCCACTCACTGCTTGAAGAAGATTTCCTTCATGTCATCTTTTCTACGTTTGCTCTTCATTCACCTTATATCAGCATTCTCTGGTTCATGATCCGATAGGGACTGTTTCTTCCAATCTACTTACTCTGTTCAGACCCCTCATGATTTTGAAAAATTCTATCAAATCTCTTCTCAACCTCTCAGTCTTATTGAAAGGGTTCATCAACTATTTACATGTTAGATGCTGGCTGATTTCTTAAGTTGTTCCACAATTCTGCAAATGTTCAATGCTTTCCATGGATGCTTCAAATTGAAAATGTCTATGGGGAGCAAGACTCTTTCTTGGTTACATGCTTCCTGCAGAAACTGCAGCAGTTGTTGCCAAACATGGTGCACTAATAGATGTTCCCACTTGGAATAGAAGATGACTGAGAGAATGAGCAAAGGCCACAGAGAGCAGGACAAGCTGCTAGCAATGATATAGGAGGAGGAGGAAGAGGATAAAAAGGAAGTGGGAGGGAGGCAGCAACCGAGACATTTCCTTTCTGTTCAGATTGTACATGATGAATTACTTTGAGTAAAATATCCAGTGACCCCAATTCCCAAAACATTAACAATCTCAGATTCCGTCCTTCTGTCAGTCTTGCAATGATTGCAAACTTTACCACACTGCAAAAATAAACATTTCAAACAAATGTTTCAATAAAATCATGCCATATCATTTAGAAATGGAAAATCAACACTCTTGCTTGCCTTGGTGCTCCTATGCAATGCTGTCCCCGTGGCTGCAGCATAGCTGTTGACAGGCAGCTAAATTTCGGTGAAGGAGGCTGCAGTTGGCCTTTGTGGATGATCTCAAGCAGTTTTGGCCGAGAAGACTTGGTTTGACACTGCTCTATCTTGGCATGGGCAGCAACAATCTGTGTTGGCTGAATGACAGACAACAGCAAGGGTACTAGGCAGAGCTGGGAGCACAAAATTCTGTCATCCTGAGAGGTTTGCACTCCAGGGAAGCATTGCCATACTTTCAGCAATCCTATTAATCTGTTGGAGGACAGATTGCTAGACTGCCTTGACATCTGTAATCTCCTTTGATTACTGGTATCTGCAACCATTTTGGCAGCAATGTGAGCCTGCATGGGTACAAGCTGGCCCTGCTTGACTTTAATCTGAGTTTGCAATACAGCACGCAGACTTGTAGTTGAAGCTGCTTGCTGCAATGGAAGCTGTGACATCAGACGCTGCATCTTGATCGGGTGTACAAGTGTGATAATAGAGATAGCCACTACTTACCTGTTGGAAAGAATGCATTCAGACCGGATTGGTCCCAAACAATGTTCATTGACCTCAAGCTTCCTGGCACACTTCCCAATGAAACAAACATTTCATTGTGGATGCCCATCAGCCTCCTTCTGTTTCCTGCCCCATTGAAGTCCTCATCTGAGTACTCTGCGGTATAACCTGTGATTTGCACTCGCCCTCCAGCCATATCCTGCCCTTTTCTCCTGCCCATATTTACAGAATACACATTCCTGCTGTCTCACCATGTGCAGATCCCGCTTCTGTGACACCCTCTAGATTTTGCACAGCGTCAGTATCTGAGCTGGTAGATGCCAGTGTGAAATCATGATGGTGTGCCATCATCATTACTATGCCATGATTTAATGCCCATGTTGCGCTTAAGTGAGAGCGCGACAAGGCCATTAAATTGCGGCAGAGTCCGAGTTTGAGAACTGCGCCGGGCGCCGATCTGTTTGCAATCTAACCGGCCCACTCCCATTGGCGCGATCGGAATCACAGCGTAGTGTGGCGAGAAACCAATAATCACCATTTCAGCCTAATCTCGATACAATTAACGAGGGCGACCCTCTACCTAACAGCTCCCGTGATCAAACCAAATCCCCAGCAAGTGGTCACGGCGGCGCCGATTGGTACTCCTTTTTAAAAAAGGAGTTGCTGCTCCACTACTTGGTTGGGGTATGGTGGGGGCCCCGGGGAGGCCAGCCTCGGTCGGGGCAGCCACCGTTGGAGGGTGTGGCTGCCCATGGCATGGGCTGGGGAGTGGGGGAGGGTAGGTGGGTATCTCAGCACCCGCGAGTCCGCCATGCCAATCTCTGGATCATGTGGTCCTGTTCTAGGGGCAACCTAGGGGCTCCTGCCCGCCTCTCCCACTGACCAATCATAACTCCCACTGACCATGGTGGCCTCTGGCTACGCGCTGAAGGGTATAGCTAATTGTGCATTGGCAACCATAGCACTTCATAGCTACCAAGTGGATTCTTGTGGGTATGCGTGCCATGTAGCATGTGGGGGTTATTGCTCAGCATCCCAATCAGACCGTGATGCTGAACACTGTGCCTGAGCATTGCAGGAGGCAACACCACTGAAGCAGCAGCCAACATCCAAACACCCAGGGACTGGACCCCAGCACCGGGGACATTTCCGTGACCCGAGGTTGGGTATCTGCATTGGGGAGGGGACCAGCTCCCGGTCCAGATAACGCTACGTGCAGATGCTTGGGGCACAGGGTTTGGGGTCTGGTGAGCAGTGGGCCCCACTGTAGCGGGGGGTGCGTGGGCAGAGTGTGTTAGGGCTGGGGGTGGGGGGGAGGCAGACGGGGGAAGGAGCAATGGTGGGATTGGAGGGCCCCGGGGTGGGGGACACAGCTGGTTGTCAGTCTCAGACTGTGTCCCAATTCCTTATAGATATTACCCAGTATGGACGATATCTTGGACCCTGCGGAAACTGCGCTTGTGATGCTGCTGGCAGGCCAGGTGGGGATCTGGCGGACGGGGTCTCGGTGAATCAGCTGGCGAGACAGTCATTTGCAGCATGATGCCTGTGGGGTATCATTAAGTGGCCTAATTAACGTTAGATATCAATGATGTATCGCCGGGTAGGCTGTTGGGAAACACCCGCATTTCCTGCTCCCTATCACGCTTAGAAAGAATTTGGTTAGATCGCACCCAAGCTATCATGTTGCTTTGCAGTACAGTGTGAAACCTTTTACCTGCTCTTAACAGCTGCTTCACAAATGGCAGTCAATAACTATGTTCCTGCCCATTTTCTCAGGTATAAAATGGATGCCAGATGGAAATGGAGTCATCTCTTTTGATTGCAGGAACCGAGGCTGGTAAGAAAAACATTCTTTTCTGATTGCCTGAATAGCTTTCAAGGCTAAGCACAATATTGATCCCTCATTGAGATGTCTTGAATTTCAACTAAAATTAAACTGAACATAGCTCAGCGAGAAAATTCACCAAGTGATTTTTAAAATTTCATTCATAAGATGGGGATGTTGTTGGAAAGGCCAGTATTTGTGAGGTAACGCATTTTGGTAGGTCTAACATAGAGGGGAAATATACCGTAAATGGCAAAACCCTTAGGAATATAGAAAGTCAGAGAGATCTGGGCGTGCATGTCCACAGATCTTTGAAGGTGGCAACACAAGTGGACAAGGTAGTCAAGAAAGCATATGGAATGCTTGCCTTCATTGGACTGGACATCGAGTATAAAAACTGGCAAGTCATACTACAGTTGTACAGAACCTTGGTAAGGCCGCACTTTGAATATTGTGCACAATTCTGGTCGCCACACTACCAGAAGGGTGTGGAGGCTTTAGAGAGGGTGCAGAGGCGGTTTAACAGGATGTTGCCTGGTCTGGAGGGTGTTAGCTATGTGGAGAGGCTGAATAGACTTGGACTGTTTTCATTAGACAGATGGAGATTGGAACTTGCTTCATTATTATTGGACGGCGAATGTGGACAAGGTGCAGCGGTGATGGGAAGGAGAAGGGGTAGAGTGGGTTAGGATGGAGGAGGAATTTTGTAAGGGGTCTAGTTTGAGGGATATTGTGACGGCACGTTGCCAATGGCTCCAAGTAGGTATTCAAGCAGCCTGGTGGTACAGGGATGGAAGTGATGTCGGTGCTAACGCCGCTGTGCGAGAATCATGAGTTTGTGCCAGAGATGGATAGTGTATACAGGAGGTGGAGGGAAGTGGGGCTGGTCAAGGTGAGGGATCTATCTTTGGATGAAGAGTTTGCCAGTCTGGAGGAACTAAGGGAGAGGGTAGAGCTGCCGAGGGGGAGTGAGTTCAGGTATCTGCAGGTTAGGGACTTTGCACAAAAGGTCTGGAGGGGATTCCCAAGGTTGCCGGGATACACCCTGCTGGAGCGACTGCTGCTCCGGGATGTGGAAGGGGAGGGAAGAAATGGGGATATTTACAAGTGACTGGAGAAGCAGGGAGGCGAGCGGGTGGTAAAGATCAAGGAGAAGTTGGGAGAGGTGATCAATTGGGGACCATGGAGTGAGGCACTGCGAAGGGTAAACGGGACCTCCTCATGTGCAAGAATGAGACTGATACAATTTAAGGTGGTGCACAGGCTGCATATGATTCAGGCGAGAATGAGTGGGTTCTTTCAGGGGTTGCAGATGAGTGTGAGAGGTGTGGGCGGGGGCCAGCGAATCACATGCACATATTTTGGGGTTGCGAAAAATTGGGAAGATTCTGGGCAGGAGTGTTCGCGGTCTTAGTCAGGATAGTGGTGGAGGAGTAGGTGGACCCGGACCCTGATCCTTTGGTGGCGATATTTGGGGTTTCAGAGAAGCCGGAGCTCATGTAGAGGAGGAAGGCCTTGTCATGGCCTCCCCCTCTCTGATTGCACGGCGGCGGATTTTACTGGAGTGGCGCTCGGCATTGCCACTGGGTTAGCGGCTTGGTTGGGTGACCTGTACGAATTCCTGCGATTAGAGAAGATAAAGTATGAGTTAAGGGGCTCTTCAGAGGGGTTTGAGGGAAGGTGGGGGATGTTTGTGACTGTGTTTGAGGAGCTGTTCGTCGCGGGGAAGGGGATGGGTGAAAAGGGGAAAAATCTGTACAGACTGTATAGTGGATTGTTGGGAAGCATATTTGTTCGCTGTAACCTGTTTTGATACATGTTTGTAATAAAATACATTTAAAAAAAAGAAAGACGGAGGTTGAGGAGTGACCTAATAGAGGTCTACAAGATTATGAGGGCAATGGATAAAGTGGATGGGCAGCGACTCTTTCCCAGGGTGGAGAGGTCATTCACCAGGGGGCATAGGTTTAAGGACCCTGGGGCAAAGTTCAGAGGAGATGTGCAAAGCTGTTTTTTTACACAGAGGGTGGTGAGCGCCTGGAGGGCATTTCCAGGGGAGGTTGTGGAAGCAGATACATTAACGGCGTTCAAAAGACAAACACATGGATAGGATGGGTACAGAGGAATACGGCACAAGGAAGTGCTGAGGGTTTTGGCAAAGTTTGGTATCATGACCAGTACAGGCTTGGATGTTCCTGTTCTTTGTTTGTTCTTATTACCCATCCCGAATTGCCCATGAGAAAGTGGTTGTGAGTTGCCTTCTTGAACAATTGCATGTGGTATAAGTACACCCACAATGCTGTTGGGGACGGAGTTCCAGGATTTTGACCCAATGACAGTTTCCAAGACAGAGTGGTGTGTGATTTGGAGGGAAACTTTCTGGTGGTGGCGTTCCCATGCACCTGCTGTCCTTGTTCTTCTAACTGATAAAAGTCATGGGTCTGGAAGGTGCTTTGGTGAGTTGCTGCAATACATCTTGCAGCTAGTACCCAGTTCACCGTGGTGGAGGGAGTGAATGTTTAAGATAGTGGATGGAGTGCCAATCAAACAAGCTGCTTTGTCTTGGATAGTGTCGAGCTTCCTAAGTATTGTTGGAGCTGAACTCGTCCAGGCAAGTGGAGAATATTCTATCCCGACTTGTACGTTATAATTGGTGGATAGGCTTTGGTGAGTCAGGAGGTGAGTTACTTGCCACAGAATCCCCAGTCTCTAACCTGGCTTTTTAGCTGCAGTGTCAACATGGTTGGTCTAATTAAGATTCTGGACCATGCTAACACCCAGAATTTAAAAAAAAACATTTTTAACAAACAATTTTATTGAGGTATTTTAGGCATATTGAAAAAGTGACATTGTACAGTACAAAAAAAAAGAAGTCAAGACACAAATTAAACATAATGCAAACCACGGCTCTGTTCACACAAGGACCTGCCTCAATATCCTCCTACTCTACTCTGCTCTACCCTAGCTACCCGCCACCACTATCGGGCTGGTGGAGTACCGTGCCGGTGGAAGCAGCAGAGGCGCTGTGACCAGAGCTGCTAAGCTAGTGCCCCTGCACGAAGCAGCCTCCATCCGCTCCCAAACCGACCCCGCACGCACCATCCATTTCCTTATCATCGCTATGTTGGCCGCCCAGTAATAGTTGCTGAAGTTCGGCAACTCCAGCCCCCCTTCTCCCCTGTTCCTTTCAAGCATCATCCTCTTCACCCGCGGGGACTTCCCCGCCCATACAAATCCCAGGATAATTTTATTCAGCCTCTTAAAGAAGGACCGCAGGATAAAGAAGGGGAGACACTGAAAAGCAAACAAGAACCGCAGGAGAATCGTCATCTTAACAGTCTGCACCCTCCCCGCCAATGACAGCGGGAGCGCATCCCACCTCCGGACCTCCTCCCTCACTCGTTCCACCAGCCGGGACAGGTTGAGCTTATGCAACCTGCCCCAGTCCCGTGCCACCTGAATCCCCAAATATCGGAAACTCCCTCCCCCTAGCCTGAACGGCAACCCCTTCAGCCTACTCTCCTGCCCCCTCGCCTGAATTACAAACAACTCGCTCTTAGCCATGTTCAGTTTGTATCCGGAGAACCGGCCAAATTCCCTCAGGGTAGCCATAATACCGTCCATCCCCACCACTGGGTCCGATACATATGACAGCAGATCATCTGCGTATAACGAGACTCAATGTTCCACTCCCCCCCGGACCAGCCCTTTCCAGCCCCTAGAAGCTCTCAGTGCAATTGCCAGCAGCTTTATGGCCAGTGCAAACAGCAGTGGAGAGAGAGGGCTTGTCCCACGGTGCAGTCTAAAGTAGTTTGATGTCATCCTGTTCGTCCTTACACTCGCCTCCAGGGCCTGATACAATAGCCTAACCCAGTCGATGAACCCCGAATCCGAACCGCCCTAGTACCTCCCACAGATAATCCCACTCGACTCGGTCAAAAGCCTTTTCAACATCCATGGCTACGACTATCTTTACCTCCCTATTCTCCGGGGGCATCATAATCACGTTGAGCAGCCTTCTTATGTTGGCCACCAGCTTCCTCCCCTTTACAAACCTGGTTTGGCCTCCACAATTACATCCGGAACACAGTCCTCAATTCTGGTCACCAAAACCTTGGCCAGTAACTTGGCGTCGATGTTAATCAAAGAGATCGGCCTGTATGACCCACAGTCCTCCGGGTCCTTATCCCGTTTCAGAATGAGCGAGATGGTGGCCTGCGACATCGTCGGGGGTAAACTCCCTCTGTCTCTTGCCTCGTTAAAGACCCTATCCCGGCAGATATTTTGTAAAACTCCACCAGATACCCGTCCGGCCCCGGGGCTATACCCGACTGCATGACCTTCAGGCCCCCCAATACCTCTTTGATCCAGACCAGGGCCCCCAGTCCGTCCACCAACCCCCTCCCCACTCTTGGAAAGGTCAGTCTATCCAGGAATCGCCTCATCCCTCCCGGTCCCCTGAAGTGTACAGCTTCCTCTAAAAGTTCCTAAAGACCTTGTTCAGTCCTACCGGGTCACCCACTAGATTACCTTCCCCATCCACTACCCTCCCTATTTCCCGAGCCGCTTCCCTCTTCCTTAGTTGCTGCGCAAGCATTCTACTGGCCTTCTCCCCATGCTCATAAATCGCGCCTTTTACTTTTCTAAGCTGCTCTACAGCCTTGCCTGTAGTCAGCACCCCAAATTCGTTCTGCAGCCTCTGTCGTTTCCTGAGTAACTCTGGCCTCGGAGATTCCGCGTAACTCCTGTCCGTCCGTAGAATTTCCTTAATCAGTCGGTCCGTCTCTGCCCTATCTGTCCTGTCCCTGTACGCCCGGATTGAAATCAGCTCCCCTCTCACCACTGCCTTCAGTGACTCCCAGAGCACCGCTGCCGAGACTTCTCCAGTATCATTCACCTGCAGGTAATTCTGCATGCATTTCCTCAGCCTCTCGCACACCGCCTCGTCCGCGAGTAGTCCAACTTCCAGCCTCCATGGTGGGCGCTGAAAGCTGTCCTTACAAAACTGCAGGTCTACCCAGTGCGGAGCATGGTCCGATATGGCAATTGCCGAATATTCTGCCCTCACCATTCTGGCCAGCAGGTCCCTACTCACAACAAAGTAGTCAATCCGGGAATACACCTTGTGGACGTGGGAGTAGTACGAGAACTCCCTCGCCGTCGGCCGGCTAAATCTCCACGGATCTGCTCCCCCCGTTTGCTCCATGAACCCTCTCAGTTCCTTTGCCATCGCTGGCAACCTGCCCGTTCTTGAATATTACCGGTCCAGGCTCGGGTCCAGGACTGTATTAAAGTCCCCACCCATGATCAGCTTACGTGAGTCCAAGTCGGGGATCTTCCCTAGCGTCCTCCTAATAAAATCCCCATCGCCCCAATTAGTGGCATACACACTGACCAGGACTACTCTCACCCCTTCGAGCTTACCCCTCACCATGATGAACCTGCCACCCCCATTCATGACTGTGCCCTCCGCCTCAAATTGTACCCTTTTATTAATCAGGATTGCAACCCATCTCGTCTTAGAATCCAGCCCCGAATGAAAGACCTGACTGACCCAGCCCTTCCTTAACCTAACCTGGTCTGCCACTTTCAGGTGCGTCTCCTGCAGCAAGACTATGTCCGCCTTCAGAACCCGCAGATGCGCAAACGCACGCGCCCTCTTCACTGGCCGGTGTTGCTCTCTTTGGTTGGCTCTGAATATGGCGGTCAATATGGTCACCTTCCTTAATTCTAATTACGTTTGCTCTAGAGTCGCCAGGTATCTTTCGATACCCCCACAAGGTTCAAACCGATTACTGATTCAAGACTCGATACACCAGTTAGTTAGTTCAAAGTCAATGCTTATTTATTTACACACGCAGTTAAATATACTCATGCACAAAACTCTACAGACTAAACTATCACTACTGCTAAAGCCTATACTTAGCTTCGGGCGCCCACTCAGTCAGAGGAACAGTGGCCGTTGTTCGGTTCTGAGGCTGCTGGGGTCGAACTGGTAAAGCTAAGGTCGTCTGTCTGGTAGCGAGCGTTGACCTTGGACTTACTTGCTTCTGGTGCAGCTGGTGGACAGGTCTCGCTTCGGTGAGAGCCGGGTCCAAGAGAACGATTCTCTCTTGGGGGCTCCTTCTTATAACCAAAGGGGCTTCGCGCACTTTTGGGCGGGCCTTGAACTTGGGCCCAATCAATTGGGCCGTTTCTTGATCATTCATATTGATCTCGTCCAATAAAGGGGTGGGTGCCCTGATGGTTGGGCGTGTCCTAGGTGGCCGTTGGCCTGCTTTGTTTCGGTCTCCTCTGGTGCCAGGGTATCTGCCTTAGTATCAGTTACTCAAATGTTACTCTTTTGTTCCCGAAGATGCGGCTCCAATATGCAGACAAACCCTGAACCTACTTGTTTTCTCAGTATTGTCCATTTTCCCCGCAATCTTTGCAATGTGTCCATTTTGTAATCGGGAAGTGGCCATCCCAGATGGCTACACCCATTTAACCCTCTAACATTCCAGGTGATCAGCCTGGTTGGGGGGTTCTTCGCCCCCCCACTTTGCCGATCAGCCTTCCCCTTTCCTTGGCCAGCCCCCCAGTCATGTGTCGCGCTTCATCTGGCCCGCCTCCTGACCGGCTCCACCCATGACCTCCTCACTGTTGCCATGCCCAGTTTCTATGCCCGTCAGCAGAATGACTCCCCCCCCCCCCCCCCCCCCCGAGCAACACCATCCTATCACCTAACCCCTGCTCTAATCTAACTATATGCACACACCCCACATCGGCTGCCGTTGACTAACCCCACTCAGCTCGCCAGGGGCTCCCCGCCTCCGCGCCAGCACGTCTCCCACCCATTGTTCCCAGTCACTCCTCCCCGACCTAGCACACTGGGCTAAACAGCTAGCTTTTAAAGCAGACCAAAGCAGGCCAGCAGCACGGTTCAATTCCCGTACCAGCCTCCCCGAACAGGTGACGGAATGTGGCGACTCGGGGCTTTTCACAGTAACTTCATTTGAAGCCTACTTGTGACAATAAGTGATTTTCATTTCATTTTCATTTCAAATGCTGTCTTGATGTCGAGGACAGTCACTCCCATTTTTTGGATCAGTACTGCAATGAGGTATAACATGAAAGCTCACTCTCTGGCACCGCCTGAATTAACTGAACTATTTCCTGCTGATACACAATTCTAGATTTCTCAACCAGGATTTGAAAAGTGAAGTTGTTTCATTGTGTAAATGCCTCCTTCCTCGTTACATTGCACACAATTAGCTGTTGATGGGAAGTGCTGGTATTGGAAGTGCTTGCTTCAAATGGGCATCCACTTAATTTAAAAAATGCTGGGTAAATACACCTTGAATGCTATTTCTAAATTTGATTCATATAATCTAGAATCATAGAATCTACAGTGCAGAAGGAGGCCATTTGGCCCATCAAGTCTGCACCGGCCCTTGGAAAGAGGACCCTACTTAAGCCCATGCTTCCACCCTATCCCAGTAACCCAATCTAACCTTTTGGACACTAAGGGCAATTTAACATGGCCAATCCACCTAACCTGCACATCTTTGGACTGTGGGAGGAAGCTGGAGCACCCGGAGGAAACCCACTCAGACACGGGGAGAATATGTAGACTGCACACAGACAGTGACCCAAGCCGGGAATCAAACCTGGGACCCCAGAGCTGTGAAGCAACTGTGCTAACCACTGTGCTACCGCACTGCCCTTAATTGTGCATTAATCACGGGCATGTGAAATGGAAAACTTTATTTTGATTTGCCATGGTAAGTACTCAGCAGGCTGGGAAAGGATACAGTGATTCTATTTAATTAATTTCTTGAACATTTTTATTTTCTAAAAATGATCTCTGCTCACATTTACGTTCTCGGAATCCCCATATCTGCAGTTTTGCATGAAGAAGGTCTTGCAGATCAACTGCACAGAAGGCCACTTCTGGTATCCACATACCACATCTGCAGAGCGGCGTGTAGAAACCTCACTTTGGCAGATGATTCAGAAGGCGTAGGCTCCTATTCGCAAAGGAAGCAATGTCAGTATACCCAATGATACCATTATATAATGGTTAACAGTAATGTTGGATGCTTCATTGTAAACGCACTCTTAAGAATTCAGGGGCGAAATTCTCCCCCAACGGCGCGATGTCCGCCGACAGGCGCCAAAGACGGCGCCAATCAGACGGGCATCGCGCTGGCCCAAAGGTGCGGAATGCTCCGCATCTTTGGGGGCTGAGCCCCAACATTGAGGGGCTAGGCCGACGCCGGAGGGATTTCCGCCCCGCCAGCTGGCGGAAATGGCGTTTGTTGCCCCGCCAGCTGGCGCGGAAATGCGGCGCATGCGCGGGAGCGTCAGCGGGCGCTGTCAGTTTCCCGGCGCATGCGCGGGAGCGTCAGCGGCCGCTGTCAGTTTCCCGCGCATGCGCAGTGGGGAGAGTCTCTTCCGCCTCCGCCATGGTGGAGGCCGTGGCGGAGGCGGAAGGGAAAGAGTGCCCCCACGGCACAGGCCCGCCCGCGGATCGGTGGGCCCTGATCGTGGGCCAGGCCACCGTGGGGGCACCCCCGGGGTCAGATCACCCCGCGCCCCCCCCAGGACCCCGGAGCCCGCCCACGCCGCCTGGTCCCGCCGGTAAATACCAGGTTTGATTTACGCCGGCGGGACAGGCAATTTCTGGGCGGAACTTCGGCCCATCCAGGGCGGAGAATCCAGTGGGGGGTCCCGCCAACCGGCGCGGCCCGATTCCCGCCCCGCCCAATCTCCGGTACCGGAGACTTCGGCGATGGCGGGGGCGGGATTCACGGCGGCCGGTCGGAGAATGACGCCCCTGATCTGTCAAAGAGACCTTCTCAGGTTTAATTACATCAATTCAGAAATATAACAATTGCATCTCCTGTGATCCAGATTAGATCCTCCTCCATCTCTTAACCTCTTGGTCTTATTTTCTTATATTCACTTTTATTTTTATCATTTCTTTCATACCAATAGACTTTTCTTCAATTTTGTTTGATTCCAACCTCTTTATCCAAATTAAACTGACTTCTACTTTATTTTAAACCTTCCCAATCTCTTTAATAAAACCATTCCATTGTTGATTTGTGGTTCAGTGTGTCAATGTTTCTTTCCACTTCACTTCAGATGGCTCATTTCCCATTACAGGTATTTTCATGTTTGTCCTTAGATGCTCATTTAACTCACCTATCTGATATCTTTCATTATTCATAACTATATCTGGCAATGCCTTTCTCCCCACTGAGCATGGGGCACAATAAAAGGGTCCATGTTATGTTGGAACAGTAAATGCTGATGGGTGCATACGCTTCTAGGCAACCTGGCAGAACTTCCTCAGCCCATACATTATTAAGGGGTTTGTCACTGTTGACTTTCTCCACACACTTTTTTATGTCTAACTTCCCAGTGTCACAGGAATCCATTTGATGGTTCTAAGCTTTCCATGCTGAGTTTTTCGCACGTTCTTCAGTTTAGCTTTTTTCAGACGGCTGTCAAATGTGATTTTCTGAACTCTTTTGTGAATAAACCACCTGGGCAACGCTTCTTCAAAATTGACTGTCTTACTTTCTCGCTTCTGTTTCTTTTTCTGGTTATTGTTATTTTTCACAATCCTTCAAGTCATCTGCTTTTCCTTGCGGAATTCAGAGCAGGTGATCCATCTCTGCCTCCTACTGAGGTCCCCAGCATCACAGATGTCAATCTTCAGCCAATTCAATTCACTCCATGTGATATCAAAAAATTGCTGAAGGCACTGCTGAAGGATACTGCAAAGGCTATCGACCCTGACAACATTCCGGCAATAGAATCATAGAATTTACAGTGCAGAAGGAGGCCGTTCGGCTCATCGAGTCTGCACCGGCCCTTGGAAAGAGCACCCCACTTAAGCCCTGCCTCCACCCTAACCCCATAACCCAATAACCCCACCTAATCTTTTGTTCACTCAGGGGCAATTTAGCATGGCCAATCCACCTAACCTGCATATCTTTGGACTGTGGGAGGAAACCGGAGCACCCGGAAACCCACGCAGACATGGGGAGGAAGTGCAAACATCGCAAAGACAGTCACATGAGGCCGGAATTGAACCCGGGTCCCTTGAACTGTGAGGCAGCAGTGCTAACCACTGTGCCACCTGATTTCAATAGGTTTTTGTTTGTGTTTCAACCCCAAGGCCAGCAGACCACATAGACCTGATTCCAAGCAGAGGTGTTAGTAAGACATCATCATCAATCACCCTTTTCAGAACCTTCTATTTCATCTTAAGATGATTGTAAAGACAAACACAGTACTGAGGATTTGTGCTCCACATGTTCCAGTACAGCTACAACACTGGCATCTACCAGCAATGTGTAAAATTGCCCAGGTATGCCCTGTTCACAAAAAACACGGTAGCACAGTGGTTAGCACTGTTGCTTCAGCTCCAGGGTCCCAGGTTCAATTCCAGGATTGGGTCACTGTCTGCACGTTCTCCCCGTGTCTCCGTGGGTTTCCTCCGGGTGCTCCAGTTTCCTCCCACAGTCCAAAGATGTTCAGGTTAGGTGGATTGACAATGCTAAATTGCCCCTTAGTGACACCCAAAAAGGATGGGTGGGGTTACTGGGTTACAGGACTAGAGTGGAGGTGTCGGCTTGGGTAGGGTGCTCTTTCCAAGGGCCGGTACAAACCTGATGGGCCGAATGGCCTCCTTCTGCACTGTAATTCTAAAAAGAAAATTACCACCCCAAAAGTCGACTCTCGATCATCCATAAATTTATGAAAAGTGTCGTTGAAATTACTACCAAGCAGCAATAACCTGCTCGCTGACACTCAGTTTGGATTCTATCAGGCCTACTCAGCTGCTGACCTCATGACGTCTTGGTCCAAACATGGACTAAGGAGCTGAACCCAATAGGGTAGGTGAGAGTGACTGCCCTTGACATCAAGGCAACATTTGACTGAGTGTAGCTTGTTATGTATTTTTTCATTTCCTCATCCAAGGACAGGATACCAAGACCCCGGAGCAGTAGTTATTTTGCTGTGATAGATTTCATAGCTGTGTGAGTATAGAGTTTAGCTTGAGTTTCCTATTTATTGTTTAACATTTAAAGTATGACTTTCAGCATTGTAGGACGTCCCTGGAAGGTTTTCCTGAGGATTGGAAGACAGTGTTCCATCATTTTCAAGGCACTGAAATCTACATCTGCTCCAATATGGATAGTGTAGTCTGCTGGTGGGAGCTCCTCTGAAGAGGAAGGGAGGGGCAGGAGGGAGAGGAGACAAGGTGAGCGCAGACAGTGTCCCAGGCAGAGACCTATAAGAGGACAGGTAAGGGCTCAGTTGCAGCAGGGCCAGCAGGGAGGCCAAGATGGGAGGGGCCCCAAGATGCCACTACCTAATAACTAGAGTATTCAGGCAGTGCACCAACTATCTGCAAATGTCTGAGGTCTAGTGCCGCATCAGGCTGCACACCCCCAGGGACACATTGCTATTTTGGAATGTCACTATGATAGGTCCTGAAATCGTGTCCAGCTGTGTGGGGGGGTCACTCCATGCCAGTGACGTTGAAGGGTCACAGTAGCCCTCAATCTTTGCACCCCCGGTTCATTTCAGGGCTCAGTGGGGGAATCTGTGTGTCTCGCAATCAGCTGCACACGGTGTGTCAAGCTAATGACCAATGTCATCTTCAGGCACGGCCACACTTTTATCAACTACCAGGCAGGTGAGGGCAGCAATGTGGAGAGAGAATGAAGGTTTGTAGTGATGGCTGTGTTCCCCTGTATCCAGGGTGCTATTGACTTCATGCACATGGCCATGGTCATCATGGCACCAACAGGAGAGCAGGGGGCTTCATCAACAGGAAAGGGTACCACTCAATGAATGTACAGATTCTCTGTGACCACAGGACACAGATTCTACAAGTTTGTGCCTGTTATCCAGGGAGATCACATGATTCATACATCTTGTGGCACTTTGGGCAGCACGGTAGCACAAGTGATTAGCACTGTGGCTTCACAGCGCCAGGGTCCCAGGCTCGATTCCTGCTGGGTCACTCTCTGTGCGGAGTCTGCATGTTCTCCCCGTGTCTGCGTGGGTTTCCTCCGGGTGCTTCGGTTTCCTCCCACAGTCCAAAGACGTGCAGGTTAGGTGAATTGGACATGATAAATTGCCCTTAGTGACCAAAAAAGGTTAGGAGGGGTTATTGGGTTAGGGGAAAGGGTGGAAGTGAGGGCTTAATTGGATCGGTGCAGACTCGATGGGCCGAATGGTCTCCTTCTGCACTGTATGTTCTATGTATGGTCCTGGTACCAAGTCTCTTCTTGGTTCCTACAAGATTGGTTGGATGGCTCCTGGGTGACAAGGGCGATCCGTTGATGATGACCCAATTTTGTCACCCAAAAATGGAGGCAGAGGAGAGATATAACAGGAGTTTTGCATCCAAAAGAGTTGTGGTGGAAAGGACTATCAGGCTGCTCAAGTTGTACTTCCGATGTCTTGACTGATTTGGGATGGATCATTGCAGCGTCCTTCAGAGAATGTCTCCTTCACAGTTGTCACATGCTATGACTTGCACAATCTAGTTCTGACAAGGGGGGAACCCAGTGGAGGCTGATGAGAGCGAGGCAGGACAACAGGCCATGGAGGATGACTCCAGTGATGGGTCAGAGGATGAGGGTGCACAGGGTGAGGATTTTTAGGCGGATGATAGGAACATTCAGGGGGGCTGGGACACGAGGGATGCTTTGATCCAGCGAACCTTCAGCTAGGCACCCAAAGCATGGAGACCAACTCAACCCAATGGCAATGTCTCAATCACAATAAAACTTACCTTTAGAGCTCAACCCAGATATCCTGCATGACACAAAGCACTTCACTTACAAGCCTGTGCAACATCTGGCCAATGTTCAAAGCATGCAGCCAACTCAGCACATTGAATTAAAGAAAATGTTTATGTGACTTTGCATTAACATAAAAAGTGCATACAAATATTCCAAACATGACAAAAACCCTGAAGAAATAAGCTCAGATTATGTCATCCATGACATGCCCCTTGTGTTTAAGATGCCTTAAACTTATGCAGTGGACACTGCATCTTGAACCCCCCCCCCCCCCCCACCTTGCTGGCAGTGACATTGGAGGCAGTCTGTTGACTTTGCTATCGTGGTGGCCGTGATGACCTTGGTGAGCGTCTTCTGGCCACTGGTGCCCGAGTTGACTCCGGCTGGGAAAATGCATCCCACCCGATGACTGGCCACTCCTCAGACATTGTGGCATTGTCAGGTGCAGCAGCACCTGGCACAGGGGTGGAGGAGCTGCTGCCCTCTTCCACAGTGCCCATAGAACAGCCTACAGAGATGACAGACAGCTCCTCCACCAGCATGAGGTACGTCTGCACCTCCCTGCTCACCATTGATGGATGGGCAGAGGGGGCGGGGGGGCACCAACATAGAAGTATTATTTTCTATTTTGCATATTGTATCACTGTCAAACACTTTGAGCTCAAATGTAATTCAGGCAATCTCCAACTCTACCGTAGTAATATTATTTAACCTTGACGTATACTGCAACTCAGAAAAACCCTCTATCTGCATCAATGTGACATTTATTTTCCCATACTAACCACCCTTGTGATTAATACAGAATTATTTGGAGTGGTAGCCACCAGAAGCCAGATTTTATGATGACTTGAGAAATGAAAAAGTTCCTGCTGACTCCTTGCAGTACTGACTCCTCCTGTGAGTAATTCTGTTTTGTTCCATGTCCAGGTATATTCAGGCAGCAACTTCCCCAAAGGACATAATCATACTGTTAGACATTAGTGGCAGTATGAAAGGCCTCAGAATGACGATAGCCAAACATACCATCAATACCATCCTGGACACATTGGGTGAAAACGATTTTGTCAATATTATTGCTGTAAGTAAAACAGGCAAGAAGATTTCAATGTTTCACAGTTTTAAATTTCGTCTGCCTCTTGTGTGTGTTTGTTGAAAATGATGGGCAGGTCGTGACACGACGATGCCGTTGAATCTCGTTAGAGGCTTTTCGTGAGATTCACGGTGCTTGAGATGTTTCGCGAGATGCAACCGAACCTCGCAAAACTTTGTGATCTGGATCTCGCCCTCAACGTACGGCTCATTTAAATGTCTGCGCTGGGTTCTCCTGGCGCCCAGGAACTAATGGCCTCCCCAGAAAAGCCTCTATAGATGCGGACCAGGCGTAACGGGGGTTCCCCAGGCCATTAAAGATTCCTGGGTGGTCATGGACAGAGCAGGGTGGCCCCAGACTCTCTTTCTGGCACCTGGGCACCTTGCCACTGCCACCCCTGCACTGCCAAGGTGCCTGGTGGTGCTGGCAGGGGTGATGCCAGCATGGCAGTTTCAGGATGCCCATGTGCCACTGCCAATGTTCTGGGCCTGAGGGGGGCCATGCCCATGAAAGGGGGATGAGGAGGAGTATGAAGGGTGGGGGTGAAGGTCTGATATGAAGGGGCCTCATAAAGGTTGGGGGGGTTAAGGGTGGGGGTCCTGAAAGCGGTGGAGGAGAGGGCCTGAAAATGAGGGGCCCTCAGTGACCCCATTGCAGGTTTTCCTCACTTGGGGAGGGTGTGAGGTAATGCAAATGTGTGCAGGGACGGGGGGGTGAGGGGTGGGGGGGGGGCTGACATTGCCCCAGGTTTCGGGAATGCTGACCTGGGAGGCTGCTAGATGCGGTGAAGGCCAGAAGGGATGCCCTGTTCCGCCGAGGGTTCAGGAGGGTTACCTATAGGGCAGCCAGTGGTACCTGGGACGAGGTGGCAGCAGCTGTGAGCACTGGGAGTGTGACCAGGTCGACTGGCTTCCAGTGCAGGAAGAAGGTCATTGACCTACAACGGGCAGCAAGAGTGAGTAGACAGCAACGCCCACACAGTACCAACCCCCCCCCCCCCCCCCCCCCCCCCCCGCCCCCAAGACCTGTCTGCCTCCATGGGACCATCCAACCCCAACTCTCCATGTGACCCCCCAACCCTCCCTCCACCCCCACCCCATTTAAACCTCCCAATCCTCCCTATCACACACCCTCCTCCCACCACTGTGAACCATGCAAGTGGCTAACGATGCCCTCTGTGAGCCTCCTCAGGAAAAGCTCTCCCATAATCTCCGGGAGAGGGCCCAGACTGGCGGAGGGGTGCCAGACATCAGAATCCTCACCACCTTCGAGGAGCGTGCCCTGGAGGTGACCAGTGTGGCCAAGGACAGAGCGGTCACCCACGCGGAGGCTGGTGGATGCCGCAGAGGTGAGGAACCACCGGGCTCCACCAGGGGAATGCTACCATAATAATTGCGGCACAGCTGTTATCTCCACCCTCCACAAGTACAGATACACACACCTCGGTGGGACATGTTAGTGGTCAGGCTTCGGGGGCACAATCTGGTGAGCACCACACTGCTACAGATGTACATCAGGTGGAGGAGAAGGATCCCTCAGGTGAGATAACAGTTGGAGGTCTGCTGGATCCCAGGACCCAGCTGGGTCCCAGCCTGATGCTGAGCCTGTTACCCAGTACTGATGGAGACGTTAGTGAGTGGCTGAGACATTCAGAGGGAGATGTCAGCGACACTCCAGCAAGTCCATAGCCGCTTAGAGGAGTCCCAGAGGATATGGGCGTGTGAGATGTCGCCGGCAATGTGTGGCACCAAGTACAACAATGCTAGGGTGGCGGCCGCAGTGGAGAGCCTGGTGCACGACGTCGGCAACACTAGTAAAGGTATCTAAGGCATCAGGCAGTTGGTGATGGCCATGGATGAAGGTTGTCGTCTTCTTGTACGATGGCCGGTAGGAATGATACGCAATAGAACATCTAGTTCTTGACGAGTTAAAGTAATTTATTATAAAACAGATGTGTTTTATAACTCCTCGAGGTACAGTCACATGGTAGATTTACACTGCCACCTGCTGGTCGGAGATTGTGTACATCATTATATACATGATAACTTATGCATATCATCACAAGGATCTCGACAGAATGTCCGCCTTGCTGGGGAATGTCACCCAGTACCAGGCTGACCTTGATGAGGTTCTGCGGGACATGTGCCGCTCTCAGATGGGAGTGGCTAAGGCACTGCGGAACTTGTCCCAGTTGCAGGTGGGCATTGCCGAGGCACTGCAGAGTGTGTCCCAGTCACTGAGGGCGTCGGCACAATGGTGCGGTCCATGGGGAGCTACTTGGTACAGCTCTAAGGGGCTGGTTTAGCACAGTAGGCTAAATAGTTGGCTTGCAATGCAGAACAATTCCAGCAGCGCGGGTTCAATTCCCGTACCGGCCTCCCCGAACTGGCACCAGAATGTGGCGACTAGGGACTTTTCACAGTAACTTCATTGAAGCCGACTAGTGACAATAAGGATTATTATTATTATGATGATTACTTAGGGCACGATTCTCCAGCCTTGTTATGTTGTCGCTCAAGCAAAATGAGGCCGGTGAATCGCGGGGGAGGCCAAAAACGGGAACAGCGCCAGACGTTAAACAGTTTGCGATGCAACTGGCCTACTCCCGAAGGCAAAATCGGGATCTTGCCATAGCAAGACGAGAAACCAAATTGATCCCGTCATTCAGTGGCCTCCTCAGCAAGTGGTCACACTGCCACCGATCAGTACTCTTTTTTCAAAACATGAAACATGGCGGAAGGGCTTCTGTGGGGAGCCGAGAAGGTCAGTAGCCATCTTTGCTCACAGGCGAAGAGTGTGGTGGCACTGGGCTTGCCGCCAGTGCACGGCGGGGGAGTGGGGGGAAACTCAGCTGTGGGGTGGGGGACCGTCCGCAGGGGTGCGCCACCATGGGAATGGGAAGGAGGCACTGGGGGTGGGGGGGCAACCGGGGAGGTGGTGGGGGGACAAATGCTCGAGGCACCACCATGCCAACCCCAGGATCATGATTACCCGTTCTGCAAATTACCCAAATTGAAATTTGCATAGCCAATGAAAAAGCAATAGTTACAAACATTGACTGAATGCAAAGTATGAAATGAGATAAAGCACATGTGCTATTTGTCTTCTATAGAATGTACCTATTGAAGTACTTGTGTTATTTATTTCAAAATAACTTTGCATTGCCAACGTTGATTCAATCTTATATGTCTGAATAATATTCAGAAGCCATTCAATAGTGAACGGTCACAATGAGAATGTCTATCTAATAGTGAGTTTTATTCTGTATTTCCACCAGTACAGTGATTACGTCCACTATGTTGACCCCTGCTTCGAAGGAACACTGGTACAGGCTGACAGAGACAACCGAGAGGTGAGCAGCAAGGGATTTTCCTAATTCTGTTCAGTGAGTTGTCACTAGTGACAAGATTTTGTGAAATGTTGAGTATCAGTGTTGGACCATTTCATGGAGCAATTGCTAAAATATTATTTGTGGATTAATGGATAGTTGGCAGTGAGTCGCAAATTGTAATCTACTTCAGAACTAGTGGGGCAGAGAAATGTTATGGTGGTTTAGGTGTAGAATATTGGATTAAAACGATAAAAGCTGGGATGTACCAAAGTTTTTGGGTGGTTAACATATGGAATAATGGGTTTTGAAGTGAAATAAAGGTGGGAAATAAAGGTCGAGTTGTTTGATGGCTATCGAGAAGAATATTGTGACCTAATTAATGGTTCCTATAACATTGTATTAGGAGGTTGTGGTGAATGTATTCACCTAATACATGTATGATACTGTAACCTATGACCTATGACCTGGAAGTGGTGATACGAGCTGCTTCCAGGTACTGTACTGTAACCCCAGTATGGCCTCCCCGGGGCCATATATCTGGAAAGTATCTGGAAACCCTGACTCTACTTGCGAGGAACTGCAGCTATCAAGATGTGACGGCGGAGGAACACATGAACTCACAGATCCGGGACACCTACGTGCCGGGAGTGCGCTCGAACTACATCAGGCAGCACCTGCTGGAAAACGGGACCTCCGACCTGCGGGACACGGTAAAGCTAGCTACCCTGCTAGAGGTGGCCTACCAGAACCTCAGTGCGTTCCCCACAGGCCTGGCGGACCCCTCGTGGACACCCTCGTCGCAGCGCCAACTACATCGCAGGCCTGCGCCGTGCATCTGCCAGCCCAGCCCGGGAAACCACAGTGCTACTTCTGCGGCCAGGGCCATCACACCCGGCAGCGTTGCCCAGCCCGCACAGCGACGTGCAGCGACTGCGGGAAAAAGGGGCACTTCGCTAGAGTCTGTCTGGGCCAACCTAAGGCTCAGAAATCAAAAATGCACCAGGCCCGACCTATGGACTCGCAGCCCCACAGACCCCACAATGTGGCTGCATGCCTGCCCGGAACACCCCCGTCAGATGCGTCATCAGCATCGTGCAATTCGTGGGGGCCGCCATCTTGGTCGCCGGCCCCAATACCGACCGACACGTGCGACTCATGGGGGCCGCCATCTTGGCCGCCGGCTCCGGCACCGACCAAAACGTGCGACCGATGGGGGCGGCCATCTTGGTCGCCATCTTCGCCCCAGCCTGACACGTGCGACTCATGGGGGCCGCCACCTTGTGATTCCACTGACCTCACAGGCTACATGCAGCTGGGCGCAGTCACTCTCGACCAGTCGCTGCCGAAACAGCTGAAGAACTCCATGATGGTCGTCCGGATCAACGGGCACGAGACCCCCTGTCTTTTCGACTCCGGGAGCACGGAGAGCTTTGTCCACCCCGACACGGTAAGGCGCTGCTCCCTCCACACCTACCCAGCCCCCCAAACAATCTCCCTTCCCTCCGGGTCCCATTTGGTTCAGATCCGGGGGTACTGTATCGCCAATCTCGCGATGCAGGGCGCAGAGTATGCTCGTTTTAAGCTCTACGTCCTCCCCCACCTCTGCGCCCCCCTACTGCTCGAATTGAATTTTCAGTGTAATCACCGAAGCCTGACCCTACAGTTCGGCGGACCCTTGCCCCGCCCCCCCCTCACAGTATGCAGCCTCGCGACCCTCAAGGTCTCCCCCTTCACTCTTTGCGAATCTCACTCTTGACTGTAAGCCCATTGCCACCAGGAGCAGGCGGTACAGTTCACTAGACATGGCGTTTATCAAGTTGGAGGTCCAGCGACTGTTGAGTGAAGGGATCATCGAGGCCAGCAACAACCCCTGGTGAAAAGTGGTGGTCGTCCGGACCGGGGAAAAGAATCGGATGGTTGTGGACTACAGCCAGACAATTAACCGGTTCACGCAACTGGATGCGTACCCCCTCCCCCGCATAGCGGAGATGGTCAACCAGATCGTGCAGTACCGTGTGTTCTCAATGGTCGATCTGAAGTTGGCCTACCACCAGCTCCCAATCAACCCGGAAGAGCGCCACTACACTGCCTTTGAAGCAGCCGGCCGACTCTTCCACTTCCTCAGAGTCCCCTTCGGCGTCACTAACGGGGTCTCGGTCTTTTAGAGAACGATGGACCGAATGGTGGACCAGTACGGTTTGCGGGCTGTATACCCGTACTTGGACAATGTGACCATCTGCGGCCATGATCAGCAGGACCATGACGCCAACCGTCAGAGGTTCCTCCAGGCCGCCCAGTCTCTCAATCTTGCATACAACAAAGAAAAGTGCGTCTTCCATACTACCCGACTAGTCATCCTTGGCTACGTCGTGGAGAACGGAGTCCTAGGGCCCGACCCCGACCGTATGCGCCCCCTCACAGAACTCCCCCCTCACAACAGCCTCAAGGCCCTAAAACGATGCCTGGGGCTGTTCTCATACTACGCCAAGTGGGTCCCCAACTATGCGGACAAAGCCCGCCCACTTATTCAAAACACCAGTTTTCCCCTGACGGATGAGGCCCGCTCTGCCTTCAGCCGCATCAAGGCCGACATCACCAAGGCTGCAATGCATGCAGTGGACGAGTCCATCCCCTTTCAGGTGGAGAGAGATGCGTCAGACGTCGCACTGGCCGCCACACTCAACCAGGCGGGCAGGCCAGTAGCATTCTTCTCTAGGACCCCCCACACTTCCAAAATTCGACACCCCTCGGTCGAGAAGGAAGCACAAGCCATAGTGGAAGCCGTGTGGCACTGGAGGCACTACCTAGCCGGTAGGAGGTTCACCCTCGTCACCGACCAACGGTCGGTCGCCTTCATGTTCGACAATGCACGATGGGGAAAAATAAAAAATGACAAAATCTTGAGGTGGAAAATCGAACTCTCCACCTGCAATTACGATATTAAGTATCGCCCTGGGAAGCTCAATGAGCCCCCAGATGCCCTGTCCTGTGGCACATGCGCCAGTGCGCAAGATGATCGACTTCGGGCTATCCACAATGACCTCTGCCATCCAGGGGTCACCCGGCTTACCCACTTCATTAAGGCCCGCAATCTGCCCTTCTCCACCGAAGAGGTCAAGGCAATGACCAGGGACTGCCAAGTCTGCGCGGAGTGCAAACCGCACTTCTACCGGCCAGACGAAGCCGCCTGGTAAAGGCCTCCCGGCCCTTCGAGCACCTAAGCATTGACTTCAAAGGGCCCCTCCCCTCCACCAACCGTAATATATACTTTCTCACCGTCATCAACGAGTACTCCCGCTTCCCCTTCGCTGTCCCCTGCCCCGACATGAACTCGGCCACTGTAATAAAGACACTGCACAGCATCTTCACACTGTTCGGTTTCCATGCCTATGTCCACAGTGACTGGGCACATCGTTCATGAGCGATGAGCTACGTCAGTACCTGCTCAGCAAAGGCATCGCCTTGAGCAAGACTACGAGCTATAACCCGCAGGGAAACGGGCAGGTGGAGAGGGAGAACGCGACGGTATGGAAGGCCGTTCCTCTGGCCCTCAAGTCTGGAAGTTTCCCATTCCCCTGCTGGCAGCAGGTCCTCCCTGATGCCCTCCACTCCATCAGATCACTCCTCTGCACAGCCACGAAGGAGACCCCTCACGATTGTTTGTTTATCTTCCCCAGGAAGTCCATCTCCGGGGTCTTGCTTCCATCCTGGCTGACAACTCCGGGATCAGTCCTTCTCTGGAGGCACATGAGGGGCCATAAGACCGACCTGCTGGTCGAGAGGGTCCAGCTGCTCCACGCCAACCCCCAGTACGCCTGCATCACGCACCAGGACGGACGGCAAGATACGGTCTCCCTACGGGACCTGGCGCCAGCTGGTTCCCCTGCCAATGCGCCCTCCTCCCCACTGCCCGCCGCCACCCCCAGCTTCCCGTACGCTCCCCTGGGTCTTCTGTATTGTCCAATGCCGGTACTGCTGCCACCCATCACCCCCCTGCCTACCCCCACACCTCGACCATCTCCGACACGCCGGACTGAGGCTCAAGCTCCAGATACAATGCCCCTGGAGTCACCATCTGGAACAACCATGCCCGCCGCACCGCCAGAGCTGAGGAGGTCGAAGAGAACGATCCAGCCTCCAGATAGACTGAATATGTAATGACCCCACGTCACCTCCGCTGGACTTGATTTTTTTAACAGGGGGTGAATGTGGTGAATGTATTCACCGAATGCATGTATGATACTGTAACCTATGACCTATGACCTGGAAGTGGTGATACGAGTTGCTTCCAGGTACTGTACTGTAACCCCGGTGGGCTCCGCCTCTGGCTCCGCCCTCACCGGGGCCATATATAGACCGGCCGCCTGTGGGCGGCATTCATCTGTACAACCGACTCTGGCTAGGCAAGTTCATGATTAATAAAGCCTAATGTTCACTCGCTCTCTCTGCCTCTCGGTGAATTGAAGGTATATCAGAGGTCTTGTGGGTATCTCTGAGCCAGAAGCTGTGGGTTCTCGTCCCACCCCGGGACTTGAGGGCCAAGGAAGGTTCACCCATAACTCAACCAAACAGGTTGAGTATCAATCTGCAAAATCCTTCCAATGCACACTAATGGCAGGTTGTAAGAATGGGAAGGTCAGCCATGCTTGGTGTGGCGTATCAACCCTCAAGCTACAAGCCTCTGGCAATAGCTAGTGACCTGTTCTGGGGAAAACCTCACTGTGGAATCAGATGAAAGTCTGCCTTGCGCTCCACTAGAAACAGGAAGAGAAGCAACAACAATAACATTGTACTTTAATATTGTGCATATTGTCTTAAGTTCCATAGATGGAAGATAATTTATAGCCACCATATAAATCAAGGATGAGATCACAACCATGAAATCACTCTTTGAATTTAATACATACAGAACATCTTAATTTGCTTGGGATTTTATTCCTGTTTTCGAGTAGCTTTTGTGCTGCCAGTGTCTGCTGGTGGTCCAGATGGCTTCTGCCTATGTGCCCAATGTCAGTGACAGCTGATGTATTCACACAGAAGAATTTGCATTATGCCAGGTTTATTGAGAAATAATTTGCAGTTAGTTATCAGGAATTCTATACTTAACAAATTTCTATTGAGAATTATTTGCAATTATTTGTTTACATCTCTTCAGAAAAATGTTTACGTTATTTTAACTTATATGATTCTCTTCTAATTTATTCTGCAACCTGTGCAAAAATGTATCTTTCCTCCTCTTAATTTTCTCATTGATCCCGATATAATTATTTAACGTCAGCTGGATTAAATTCCACCTCAACAAGTCATTCTGTATTCTTTATAAATAAATGAATACAATGAAAAAGAGCAAAACGGTTACTGAATAATGGGAGGCTTTCAAAGAATAAATTGTTTGGGCCGAATAGATACATTCTCATGAGGGGCAGAAGAAGGACATCCAACTCTAAAACCCACCGAATTGCTAAATGTATATAACATATAAAGATAAAATGAGACAGAAAACTGAGGCTAAGGACTTATGCAAGGTTCACAATAACCTAATGTAGAAAGTACAGAGGAGGTTTGTAGAATACAAAAACAAGGGAGTTAATAAAAAGAACAATAAAACAAATGTTAGCCTGGAGTATTTGTTCAATTCTGAGCAGGGTGTCAGTCTTAGAAAGCGTGCATAAGAGATTTGCCGGGATGGTACCGGTGATGATTTACTTCAGTTATGTGGAGAGACTGGAAAAGCTGGTTATGTTCTCCTCAAGGCAGAGAAGGTTAAGAGGAGATTTGATAGAGCTGTTCAAAATCAGAAGCAAAATGAAGAAACATTTTCTTCCATAGCAAGTTGTGATCTGGAATGCACTGCCTGAAAGGGTGGTGGAAGCAGATTCATTAGTAACATTTAGAAGAGAATTGGACAAATACCTGAGGGGAAATAAATTACAGGGATATTCTGAGAGAGCAGGGTAGTGAGACTAATTAGATAGTTCGACCAAATAATCGATGCTGGCACAATGGACCTAATGTTATCTTTGTGTCTGTATCATTCTATAATTCTGTCTCAATGGATAAGCTAAATATCACCTCAACCAATAGCTATAATCCACCCTGATGTATCTTGTTGTTTCTCTGTAAGATTCGCTAATGAACTACACTTCTCTCTACTCAGGCCTAAGTGTATATCAGACATAAGTGCACTGGAAAGGGTGCAGAGGAGGTTTATCAGGATGTTGCCTGGGCTAGAATGTTAGCAATGAAGAGAGATTGGATAGATTGGGGTTGTTTTCCTTGGAGCAGAGGAGACTGAGGGGGGATACGTATGAGATGTATAAAATTATGAGGGGCATAGATAGAGAGTAGACAGGAAGAAACGTTTCCCCTTGGTGGAGGGATCAATGACCAGGAGACATAGGTTTAAGGTATAGGGCAGGAGGTTTAGAGGGGATTTGAGGGAAAACCTTTTCACCCAGAGGGTAGTGGGAGTATGGAACTCGCTGCCTGAAAGGGTGGTGGAGGCAGAGACCACCATAACATTTAAGAATATTAAGATGTGCACTTGCGATGCCAAGGCATATAAGGCTATGGGCAAGTGCTGGAAAGTGAGATTTGAATATTTAGGTGGTTGTTTTTGACCGACAGAGACGCAATGGGCTGAAGGGTCTTTTCTGTGCTGTGTAGACCTCTATGCATAGACACTCCAGTGAAGTACAAAGGAAGGTACTGCATTGTTAGAATGGCTATTTTTTAGGCAAAACATTATACTATCATCCCAACTGCTTACTTGTTCAGTTGGTTGATGGATGTTTCAAGACTCTCGGGGCAGAATTTTATTGCCTCCCTTGCAGCATGTTTGGTGGCTGCGAGGGCATTTAATCTTACAGGAGGGCCATTCCTGCCCCACCTGAATTAAAGCTGTGACTGAAGGCCCAGGAATGATCTTCACTGCCTGCTTCACCCAATTGGGAAATTAATGTTCACTTTAGGATCTGTTTTGACATTTCGGTGTGAAAGGTTGGACCCCTAAATTGAACACCTGTCTTCATTTTACGGCCGTTGAATGGGGGATTTCTGCCTGTAAACTGGTCCAATATCGCACCAAACTTTATAACACTGAAATCCCACATTCTAACACACTTTAGTTCAGCATATTCTCAGAAGCTCACTGATCTTTGCAGATCATAGATCATAGAATCCCTACAGAAGGCATTTGGTCCATCAAGTCTGCATCGACCCTTCGAATGAGGGCCAGTGCCCTCTATCTCCTTAACCCCATAACATACCCTGCTCAACCCTGGACACTAAGGGGCAATTTAGCATGGCTAATTCACCGAACCTGACATCTTTGGACTGTGGGAGGAAACTGGAGCACCTGGAGGAAACCCACACAGACATGGGGAGAGCATAAAAACTTCACACAGACAGTGACCCAAGACTGGAATCGAACCTGGGTCCCTGACGCTGTGAGGCAGCAGTGCTAACCACTGTGCCACCATGTCGCCCTACCCCCATAATGTTCCCAGAACATAAACACTCCCTTCTTAGTGCTCCTAGGCCCTGGGACTGCCCTCAGAATGTTGATATATCCTAAACTCCTTCTTTATAATTCTGCCAGATATCAGGAGCTTAATGATGGTAAATAAGGATTGTTATGATCTCCATAGAGATCAATAACTTTTAAAAAGAGGTGAATTTCCAAAATGGAAATAACCAACGGATAAGATTTCAAGTTTTAAGATTTATAATGTAACAAACTAAAATCAACATAAATCAAACATTACTTAACAGATAATGCAATCAAGATATGTCTTACAACTCCGTTAGCTGTGCACTGCACTTCTGGCAGATGAAAGCATTACAGGATTAAGTCCATTGTTACTCCTTGCTCACCAATGAGCTCAATTCTCCCTGCTGCGTTAGGTTGCAACTTCTAGTATCCTTTGAAAGTTGTTCCACTCAGCCTAAGTCTCCCAGATCTGACTTATACCAGCAAGGCCCCCTCAGTGATTCCTTGTTCCTAAAGTCTCCAGCTGTCCAGCTTGCTCGGTTCCCTTCCTTGCGAACAGAAAACAAATTCTTACAAACATGCTGTTTCTCTGCAACAGTATCTGCCTTTCCTTTCTCTGTCTGTGTCTCACAGAAGCAGCTCTCCCTTTACTTTGAGGTATTGTGGAAAGGTGCGAAAACTATTGCTTGAAGCATAGAATTTACAGTGCAGAAGGAGGCCATTCGGCCCATCGAGTCTGCACCGGCCCTTGGAAAGAGCCCCCTACTTAAGCCCACACCTCCACCCTATATTCAGTAACCCCACCTAACCTTTTTGGACACAAAGGGGCAATTTAGCACAGCTCATCCACCTAACCTGCACATCTTTGGACTGTGGTAGGAAACTGGAGCACCATGAGAAAACTCATGCAGACACAGGGAAAAAGTGCAAACTCCACACAGACAGTCACCTGAGGCCGGAATTGAACCCGGGTCCCTGGAGCTATGAGGCAGCAGTGTTAACCACTATGCCACTGTGCCGGCTGATTTCAATAGGTTTTTGTTTGAGTTTCACCCCCCCTCCAAGGCAAGCAGACCACATAGACCTGATTCCAAGCAGAGGTGTTTCGTATGACCTCGCCATCACCCTTTTCAGAACATTCTATTTCATCTTAAGACGATTGGAAAGACAAATATTTGTACATTGTGGTTGATAAAGCTATTGGCAAATTGCTGACACCCATGAAAGTGGCACCATGGGAGATTTGTGATGTTGTGCATAGCTCAGTAACTCATCAGCTATACTTGCTAAGCTGTTAGGGGACGAGTATAGAACATTTTATTGATGTTTTTCATTAGTTACCATGGTTGCACAGAACATTTGTATTTTCTCTTGTTTTATTTTCCTCTTCAGCATTTCAAGCAGCTGGTCGATAAGCTTAATGCCAAAGGAACAGGAGTTGTAAGTAAGGCACTAATCGAGGCCTTCATAATCTTGAACAAGGTTTGCATATTTTTAGCATTCTTATCAAAAATTAACTGGGATTAATGGGGAAGTGTGTTCTGTTGCACTGCTGCATAATGAGTGCCAGAAAGCTTTAAGCTTTGATATATACTGATGTTGGGAATAATCAGTGATGGCACAAACAATGAAAGCGGACGTTCAATAGGCTGAATGGCTTTCTCATATACCCTATTTCCTGATGCTTCCCATGGTTATTATGTTTTATATTTTAAAAGCATTGCTGACCTAATTTCTAATATATCTGGGGGAATTCTGCACAAAAGGCCAATAATGATGCTTCTTTGTATGGTCACACAGGCACAATTGCAACAGACGAGGAAAATCAAGAGTTTAAGACTATTGCTTGTTCTCATATTATACACATTTAAATCAGCATGAGGGGTATGTTCAGGAAATTATGGACCTTTGTGCCATTGCATGCAAAGTCTGGAGCAAAGGCCAGGCGCACCAACACAGAGTTCATCTTAACTCGTAATATCTGATTACAATCTGACTACATCAGATTAGAATCTGACTACACTTTATTTCATTGTATGTTCTGTGCTTTTGCTACATTTTAAAAATTTCTTTGAATGTTTTGAACTTACATTTACTTCTGTTTAATTTGGATTGAGAAGCCATTTCTTTGGGAACTTCACTTCCCGACTCTATAATATCCATTCATCCAGGCAATTTGACCCAAAAGTCCATTCAGTCTTCTCAAAATGGAGGATCTGAAGGAAATGTTCAGCAGAAACTGAGGGAGGGGCCTCAAATTGAATAAGGGACACCAGAAGTAGCTTTGAGCAGCAACATATTCACACGCATCCACTAAATATAAAAAATCAAAACCTCATGCAGAAATGCTTGTAGCTTGCACTTCCCGTGGTTTGATGGTGACACATACTATAATGGATCCCCACTACCCGGCGCTACCATGCACAATGTAGCATATTGCTATGACCAGGTTAACAGGGCTAAATGACTTCTCTCTTTGTCCCACTCCTGAGTTGGTTATAACAGAGTTTAAATTTAAAAGGGAGGTGATATAGCCAACTTAATTTATATATATTTAATTATGTGTAGCTCGGTGCAAGAAATAAGCCAGCTTATATCCCTTCAGTTGACAAGTAAAGAGTTTTATTGCTAAAACTTGCTCAGTTAAAGAAGCAAACATTAGTGACAAAAGTTAGAAATGTATGAATATGCCCAAGTACCCATGAATGCAAAAACAACAAGCACATAATCCCACTGCATGCAAAGAAGTAAAACTCAGCTGAGTATAAAATGCAAAGAAATTTGACCAGTAAGAAGTAGAGTCAGGGAAGAAAATCACTGGTTATCGAGAGGTTTATTCACAGCTGAAGGTTCCCAGTACACAGTAGCAGCTGCTTGTTGGAGTTTCTCACTGGAGGTGATGAACGTTTGGTTTGCAGCAAATAGGTCTTCTGGTGGGTTTTTCAAATCACCAACTCCGCTTTGATGAGAGAGGTCTCAAAAGAAAGAGAGTTGGGGGAAGGTTGTTTCCCCTGTGGCAGTCTCGCTCTGACTCTACAAAAATCGAGTGGGCACAATCGAATTGTCTCATTGCACCCGACTCGGTGACGCGACAAGGTTGTTAAATCTCGGGAGAGGCCGCGTTCAGAACGCCCTGCGAGACCTAACGAGTTCTCGCGAGACGTCGCGATCTGGATCTCTGTAAATGTAAATTGCTTATTGTCACAAGTAGGCTTCAAATGAAGTTACTATGAAAAGCCCCTAGTCACCACATTCCGGCACCTATTCGGGGAGGCTTTTACGGGAATTGAACCGTGCTGCTGGCCTGCCTCGGTCTGCTTTCAAAGCCAGCGATTTAGCCCAGTGTGCTAAACCAGCCAAAATCCAGATTAACATATTTAAGTGAACCAGTATGTGTGATGAACGGTTACTCTATTACTGTACCCTTATCATCATGTAAGGTGAAGTCCCCTTTAAGAGTCCCCTTGGAACCCTGGGGGACTCCACCTCCGCCCACCTGGGAGCCGTATATAAGGGGCCGCCTTGTGGGCGGCACCCAGTAAGCACCCGTCTTGGCACCAGGCTAGTTCTTAGCTTATTAAAGCCTTCTTTACCGTTTACTCTCTAAGTGTCCTTATTGAGGGTACAACAATTTAACGAGCTAAACTACATCAGGATGGACGCAGGCCGAAACCCAGAGAAGCTCAATCTGGAAGCATGGACACCGGAGGCAAAGGAAATGTTAAAATACTGGCTCTGATGCTTTGAGGCCTACCTGGACTCCTCAGAGACTCCCATCCTAGGGCCACGCAAGCTGTACCTACTCCACACCGGGGTGAGTCACAGAATCTCCGCCACGCTCAAAAAGGTAACTACCTACGAAGAGGTGGTCGAGTTACTACGCAAGCTGTTTGTCAAACCCATCAACGAGGTACATGCCCGGCATCTGCTCCCTACCTGCCGGCAGCGCTCTGGGGAATCGCTAGACGAATTTGGAGAAAAACTCACCGTGCTCGCCAGGACTGTGACCATCAGAATGTGACAGGGGTATTCCATATGAACCTGCACATCAGAGACGCTTTCGTGACCGGCATCCGCTCGACCTACATCCGGCAGCGGCTACTCGAAAACGGGGCAAAAGAACTCCGGGACACGATAATGCTCGCCTCCTCGCTGGAAGTGGCCCGACATAATTTGGGCACGTTCTCCGCGAACCCTGCAAGCCCCCCTTGGACTTCCCCAGACTCGGCCACGTTACGGGCCAGCGCTGCGCGGCGACCCGCCCAGTCCGGGGGCACACCGTGCTACTTCTGTGGGCAGGTCCAGCATCCACGCACATGCTGCCCAGCCCGCTCTGCCATCTGCAGCGACTGTGGGAAAAAGGGACATTTTGCGAGGGTCTGCCTGGCCAGGCCCAAGGGCCAGAAACACAAAGAACAGCAGGCCCGAAAATCAGGCTCACAGGCCATGCAGGCCTCGCAATGCGGCTGCGCATCGACCTGACACGCCCCCTTCTGACACGTCATCCGCCGCGTGCAAATCATGGGGGCGGCCATCTTGTCGGCGGCCATCTTCTCAACCCGACACTTGTGACCGACGGCGGTGGCCATTTTACGAATCCGACTTGGCTGAGGACTCGGACTACCCACAACTGGGAGCAATTACCCTCGACCAAAGGCGGCCAAAACATCTGCAGAACTCGATGATCAAGGTCCAGGCCAATGGGCGCGACACTCCATGCCTTTTCGACTCCGGGAGCACGGAGAGCTTTATTCATCCTGAGACGGTAAGGCACTGCTCCTTGCGCACCCATCCTGCATCCCAAACCAAGGCCCTCGCATCCGGGTTCCACTCGGTACAAATCAAGGGATACTGTATCGCGGATCTCTCGATCCGGGGCTCCGAATACACCTGTTTCAAACTATATATCCTCCCTCACCTCTGGGGCCCCCTGCTGCTCGGACTGGATTTCCAGTGCGGCCAACGAAGCCTGACACTGAAGTTCAGCGGACCTTACGGTATGCAGCCTTGCGACACTGAAAGTCGCACCCCCCTCTCTATTCGCGAACCTCACTCCCGACTGTAAGCCCGTCGCCACCAGGAGCCGGCAGTACAGTGCCCAAGACATGACTTTCATCAAGTCAGAGGTTCAGCGTTTACTGGGAGAGGGGGTCATCGAGGCTAGCAACAGCCCCTGGAGAGCACAAGTGGTGGTAGTCTGGTCCGGGGAAAAGAAACAAATGGTCGTGGATTATAGCCATACCATAAACTGCTTCACGCAACTCGATGCGTACCCCCTTCCTCGCATAGCAGAAATGGTAAATCGGGTCGCCCAATATCGGGTATTTTCCACGGTCGATCTCAAATCCGCCTACCACCAGCTCCCCATCCGACTGAGTGACCGCCCCTATCCTGCCTTCGAAGTAGCCGGCTGGCTCTTCCACTGCCTCAGGGTCCCCTCCGGCGTCACAAATGGGGTCTCCATCTTCCAAAGGGCGATGGACCAAATGATGGACCAGTACGGTTTGCGGGCTACATAACCGTACTTGGACAATGTCACCATCTGCGGCCATGACCAGCAGGATCATGACGTGAACCTCGAAAAGTTCCTTCAGACCGCCCGAGCCCTTAACCTGACCTATAACGAGGAAAAATGCGTTTTCCACACAACCCGTCTAGCTGTCCTTGGCTATGTCGTGGAAAACAGGATCCTAGCTCCCGAACCCGACTGCATGCAACCTCTAAAGGAACTTTCCCTCCCTCGCAGCCTCAAGACCCTCAAACGGTGCTTGGGGCTCTTCTCCTATTACGCCCAGTGGGTCCCCAAATATGCGGACAAAGCCTGCCCACTCATAAAGACCACGATATTTCCCCTGTCGGCTGAGGCTCCATCGGCCTTCAACCCCATCAAGGCCAACATCATCGAGGCCACTATGCACGCAGTGGACAAAACTATCCCCTTCCAGGTGGAGAGCGATGCGTCAGACATCGCCCTGGCTGCTACCCTCAACCAGGCAGGCAGACCAATAGTGTTCTTCTCCCGGACTCTCACCACCTCCGTGATTCGGCACTCTGCAGTAAAGAAGGAGGCACAAGCCATTGTGGAGGCTGTGCGGCACTGGAGGCACTACCTAGCCGGTAGGAGGTTCACCCTCGTCACCGACCAACGGTCGGTAGCCTCTATGCTCGATAAGGCACAATGGGGCAAAATAAAAAACGATAAAATTTTGAGGTGGAGGATCAAACTCTCCACCTACACGTATAATATCAAATATCGTCCAGCAGAGCTCAACGAGCCCCCAGATGCCCTGTCCCGCGGCACGTGCGCCAACGCGCAGAAGGACCGCCTGCAAGCCATCCACAATGACCTCTGTCACCCGGGGGTTACCCGGCTCGTCCACTTTATCAAGTCCCGCAACCTACCTTACTCAACCAAGAAGGTCAAGGCCATTACCAGGGCCTGCCAGATCTACGCAGAGTCAAACCGCACTTCTACCGGCCAGACAAGGCTCGGCTCATGAAGGCCTCGGGGCACTTTGAGCGACTAAGCGTGGACTTCAAGGGCCCCCTCCCGTCCACCAACCACAATGCCTATTTCCTCACCGTTATCGACGAGTTCTCCCGCTTCCCATTCGCCATCCCCTGCCCTGACATGGCCTCAGCCACCGTGATAAAGGCACTGCACAGCATCTTCACCCTGTTTGGTTTCCCCGCTTATATCCACAGCGACCGGGGTACATCATTCATGAGTGATGAACTGCGTCAGTATCTGCTCAGCAAAGGCATCGCCTCAAGCAGAACGACCAGTTATAACCCGCGGGGAAACGGGCAGGTGGAGAGGGAGAACGCAACAGTTTGGAAGGCTGTCCTTCTGGCCCTACGGTCGAGAGGTCTCCCAACCACCCGCTGGCAGGAGGTCCTACCCGACGCCCTACACTCCATTAGGTTGCTCCTCTGCACGGCCACGAATGAGACCCCTCACAACCGCTTGTTTGTCTTCCCCAGGAAGTCCACCTCCGGGGTCTCGCTTCCACCTTGGCTGACGGCTCCGGGACCTGTTGTCCTCCGGAGGCACACGAGGAGCCATAAAACAGATCCCCTGGTCGAGAGGGTCCGATTACTACACACGAACCCCAGTTACGCCTACGTCGAGTACCCCGATGGCAGGCAAGATACGGTTTCTCTCCGGGGTCTGGCACTCGCAGGCTCCCCCACTACAGACGCCCCTTCCCTCACAGCTCCCCTGCGGGACCCGGCACCCACGACAACTCCCCCCCCACCCCCCCCCGGTCCCACTCCCCATCGGTGGACACCGACCATGCGGGCCCCCTAGCGCCCCCCTTTCTACACACCCCGCTGGCGCCGGCATCGCTACCCCCAGCCCCAGCTATTTCCCCTACACCCCGATCCCCTACCCCGACCCGGACCAAGGCTCCGACCACCGTGCTCCCGGACGTACCCTCAACTAAGACGTCCGTGTCCGTCACACCACAGCCGAGCTAAGGAGGTCGATGAGGACGATCAGGCCGCCGAAACGAATGGACTTATGATAGCACTTCAACCCCGCCGGACTTTTTTTTTAAAACAGTGGTGAACGTGATGAACGGTTACTGTATTATTGTACCCTTATCATCATGTAAGGTGACGTCCCCTTTAAGACCGGGCTTGGAGCCCTGAGGGACTCCGCCTCCGACTCCGCCCACCTGGGAACCGTACATAAGGGGCCGCCTTCTGGGCGGCACCCAGTAAGCACCCGTCTCGGCACCAAGCTAGTTCTTAGCTTATTAAAGCCTTCTTTACCGTTTATTCTCTAAGCGTCGTTATTGAGGGTACAACATTTTTGCTCATTTAAATATGTCGGCGCCTGATTCTCCCGAGGTCCGAGAAGGAAAGTCGGCACATGGGAGATCTCGTCATGGTGCCGTTTAGCACTGGTCCACACAAACGGGGGGACTCCCAGGCCATCAGAGGCACCTGGGTGGTCGGGCTCTGGGCAGGGTAATACCCTTGCACTTCCACTGCCAGGATGCCCTGGTGGCACTTCTAGGCTGGCAGTGCAAAGGTGCCAGGGTGCAAGGTAGCCTGTGCCAGGAATCAGGCCCGGGGTACCCTGCTTTAAGATATGGGGTGAGAGGGGGCTTGTGGACCCCCCAAGAGGTATGTTAGGGCCTTGGGGGGATCTGGAGGCCATGGTGGGGTGTCCGAAGGGGGTTGAGTGATCGGCCGGCATTTAAAAATGTGGCCTAGGCGGGGCGTTCCTGAATGAGGCCAGAAAAAACAACAAGAATCCCGTTTGATACTGCCGTTCTTGGTGCTGTAGACATCAAGAAAGACCCCGCTATACATGCCCAAAACAGGATTCTGTTTTCTGCGTGTTAGGTCGCACCCAGTATCTTTTCACCCAAAAGCTGGGTCACGTAATCTCACTGTGAACGTTCCATAGACTCGATCTCTTCATAAAAGCACCTTTTGTCTTTCACAAATGCTACATAGAAGCTGCTTTAAGCCAGTGTTTTTCAAATTATTCTTTCACAAATGTGGGTAGCACTGGCTAGGCCAGCATTTGTTGACCATTTCCTTTGAGAAGGTGGTGAGTTGCCTACTTGAACTTCTGCAGTCCACGTGGTGTAGGTACATCCACAATGCTGTTGGGAAGGGAGTTCCTGGATTTTGACCCAGCAACAGTGAAGAAGCCTTTGAGCTGTACTTTGTTTTGGAAAAGTATTATTTTCAAAAACATTTAATACGCATATATATCCAGCCGGTGACAATATAAATTAATATTTTATAAAACGCATCCTCATAACAATACACTCAAACATTAATGAAATGAAAATCGCTTATTGTCACAAGTAGGCGCCAAATGAAGTTACTGTGAAAAGCCCCTAGTCGCCACATTCCAGCGCCTGTTCGGGGAGGCTGGTACGGGAATGAATACCCTTCAAAGGAAATATAAACACAATTATCCTTTGTAGCCAGATCCACTTGATTGTTTTGTTATTGTGTTTTGTCACACTCTTTAACGCAGGGCTGAACTGTTTCCACAAAAGTGGGAAACTGGAGATGACGGTCAGGAACCTGTCTCCAGGGCGAAACTGATGAAAGTTAAGATTTTCTCGGGTGAGCCCTGGCTTCCTGTTCACTTAGAACCTCTGGGCACAGGAATGGAGCTGGATGAGATGATGTGTGGGACTGATTTAGGCCCCCCAAGGAGGCTTCTGTTTATCGAAAAGGAGAAATCTGCAGATTGTGCCAAAGCATTTCACAGCATCAGAAATGTTACAGGAGAACCAAAGGCCGGCACCCAGGACAGGGCTGAACCTCACTTTATCAATGTCAACATGGATCTAATGTTGAAGGCCATAAGGGAGAGGAAGGAGGACATCTTCCATGAGGGTGACTCGAGTAGGTCACCTCAAGGGGCAGCAGGGGTACTGTTTGCCTCACTCCATCTACCACAACCGCTAAATGCTCCTCGTCATTAGCTTCTGGCCATGCTCCTTTCCAAATGAACTCTCTTCTCCAGAGTCTCAACATCCATAAGATCCACACCTCTCTGGAGAGCCATATTAGGGAGAGTGCAATAGACCACCACAATCACAGAGACTTTTGCAGGAGGTTATCAGACAGTGACACCCATCTGGCCCAGGCACCGGAACACCTTCTTCAGAAGCCGCGTGACCTGCTTGATGGCTGCCCTACTGAGTAGGTGGCGTTGGTTGCATCACCTCTGTACCTCTGTCTGGAGCTTGTAGAAAGGTGAATAGCCACATCTCCGAGGGGATAACTCTTGCCCCAGAGATTCACCCACACACTTTGGAGGTTGGAGTGAAGGCATGAAACAGCCTAGGCTGCCAGAAGGTGAGGGATTCTTGGCAGCTGCTCGTAAAGTGAGCATCTCACTAGTCAGTGATGTCCTCTTTGAGCATACACATGGAACATACACATGGAGGAATCTCTTCTTGTGACCACAGATTATTTGGATTGAAAGAGTGGAAGCTCTTCCTGATGATGAATCTCACTGGTCAGTTGCTGGGTGCTTTGATGGTCACAAGGGTGCATTCGTTGCTGCCTTGAAACTGGGGAATTCAGCGATGGCAGAGAAATCCTTTGCCCCTCATCATGAAATAAATGCACTGTTCAGCTCTGGCAAAGAGGACACCACTGACTAGTGAGATGTAGCGTGCAACCATTTGATAGATGCCACTAAGATCCACAACTCATCCTTGGAAGGAGCCAGGAGGGATGAAGTTCAAAGGCCCGATGACTTTGATGGCCACATGCAGGATGTGACAAACAGTGTAAGGTGCAAAGTCTTCGGTACATGGTCAATTACTTCTGTGGCCATTTGCATGGGGAGTTTCAATCTGCTGCACTGCATCTAGTCATCTCCAGGTTGCTCCATCTTTGTCAATAGGTTTTGAGGGTATGGTATTACGATCCCAGACCAGACCCCAACAGTGACTAGGATACTGGACTGAAATCCCAATATTTTAGTATATTTTAAAAGACTGTTCAGAAAGAATAATTTGCTCCAGGATTGATTACATGAAGAAATAGGGATTTGGTATTTTTAAAACAAAACTTGATTATGAATACAAACTAAACTCTTTCAGGCTGAAAGCACATTAACTCCCCAGGGATTTTCCCCAGACAAACCACAGTGCATTAGCCCAGACTGAAATTCCTCTGGTCAATTTCACCTTCTGACTCCTAAAACATCCCAGCACCTGCAAAACAGGATTCTTTTTTCAACAAACATGGCCAGTGCAGTCAAACACACTATAATCCCAAGCTTTTAACCCTTAAAATGCCCCAATATTTAGAATCCAATTTCCTAAAATCCTCCATTCATCACAATGGCTGCACCGCTACCCCCACTTCCCTCATAATGCCCAGGGTTCTCCCTTTGGCGTGAAGGGTGTTTCCCTTCTTTGGCACTGGGACCAAAATTTGATATTTAAATCCCCCAATGTCAGATACAGTCTTCCTTTTGGTAAGGTGGCCATCCGATTGTGATTGTCTGTCTTGTCTCTACTTTTCTGCCCCTGCAATGCCAGGGAGGGTGACAACCACATTTCGTGTCTGAATTCTGAGTTCCCACTCTCCTTGCCACTTTTGCAGAGCTGAGAGGATCTCTTTACCAAATGTCAAGTCCCCCTTTCTCCTGCTGACTCTCATGGGGCGAGGGTGATGCCCTGTGGTAGCCACAATTTGCGCTGTACCTGCCCCTTTCAGATGATCTGCAACAGACGTATCCTGAAACCCATTTCCCCCCTTCAGAATTCCCCCCTCCTCCACCAGAAAGCTCAGAATGAGCTTTTTAAATACTTCAATTGGCCTCATTAGGGAAGAGAGTGGGATTCCTGTCCTATTTAACATAGCTGGTGCCAGGATCGGCATCCTGATACTGACACACCGACTGCAAACGGGGAGTAATCCACGCACCAGACTCTTCCACACATATCAAAGAGCCGCTTTCTAATGGTTGTACTATGGTGGAACCTCCACCCATGTCCCTTATGCCACCCTTTGACATCTGCCCTTAGGTAGGACATGTTCAGCATTAACATGCCATTTTCTTTCAGCAGAACATATGAGAAATCTTGTGTGATACAATGCTGACGCTATGATGTCTCCCTACTTCTATGCTGCACAATCAACTGGAACACTTACTTTGTCGCATATGCAGAATTAATTTACACATTGCAATTATTCTGAAATTATTTATGATTTTATGGAAACATAATTTATACTTACTTTATGTACCCAGTGTTGTTTTCTGCTCTTTGAATATCTCTGTTTTATTCTTGGTCCGCCTACTGATATTTATATTCCTTCTGTTAGTTTAATGAGACAGGACAAGGCAGCCTGTGTAACCAAGCCATCATGCTGATCACAGATGGTGCAGTTGAGGAGTATGAATCAGTATTTGAGCAATACAATTGGCCTGACTGCAAGGTATGTGCATAAACAATTTGAATGACATTATGCTGTATTAATTTAAGGACAAACATGATCAGACAAATACAGAAGCCAGTAGGGCTCTCATGTATACCAACATAGAGATGGTGAAGATGCAGAACTGGGTCAAAATAGTTAATTCCCCTCCAATGGTGGAGATGAGAGAAATTGCTTTTATTGCTGTGATCGCCCATGTGCTTTGGGAGAAAACCTATATTTTATTTTGGTGATGGCCTATTTAAGAACTCGTTTTCTCAAGGAGTGAATGTCATGTGATCAAGTTACCCAGGAAATAAACAGTTAAAAAAAGGGTCAACAAGAACTTAATTATAAGAATGAGTATATTGTAGGCATGGTTCTGTTTTAAGTATGTTTTCTGAGCAATCTTTGTGGTTTCATTCTTTTCGTAAATACCTGGGTTTTGGATTGTAAAATAAAGAAACGTGTTACAGGTTTCCACTTAAATCATATGGGCCTGCAACAGCATCATGAATTCATAGATTATCATAGAATCATCACACAACCCCGACAGTGCAGAAGGAGGCCCATCGAGTCTGCACCAGCTCTTGGAAAGACCACCTTACTTAAGTCCACGCCTCCACCCTCTCCCTGTAACTCAACCTAACATTTTGGACACTTAAGGGGCAATTTAGCATGGCAAATCCACCTAACCTGCAGATCTTTGGACTGTGGGACGAAACCGGGGCACCCGGAGGAAACCCACGCAGACACGGGGAGAAAGTGAAAACTCCATACAGATTATGATGGAGGTAGAGGGACTTGGCCAAGGTTAGGTAATAGCAGTTCAGGGTGAATGTTACGACATTTAATGAACAGCAGGATGTCTGTGTCAGCTGTTAACTTTTTGGGGGCAAGAATATTTGTCCTTGAGTGATGAGTAACAAATAACTAATGTAAGTAGAATTAGCAACAGAATTGGGCCGGCACGGTGGAACAGTGGGTAGCACTGTTGCCTCAGAGTGCCAGGGACCCATGTTCAAGTCCATCCTTGGATGACTGTGTGGAGTTTGCACGTTCTCCCCATGTCTGCATGGGTTTCCTCTGGATGCTCCCGTTTCCTCCCACAGTCCAAATGTGTGTAGATTAGGTGGATTGGCCATGCTAAATTACCCTTAGTGTTCCTTCGGTTAGGTGGGTTACAGGGATAGGGCAGGGAAGCGAGCCTAGGTAGGACGCTCTTTCAGAGGGTCAGTGCAGGCTCGATGGGCTGAATGGCTGAATGTACTGTCGGGATTCTATGATTCTAAATTGAAGTTAGAGCCGAAAACAGGGGGAAAAAAGCAGAGATATTTGATGCAATAAATAGTGCAGTGTTCAGAATTGAAAGTAGAAAGGCTGACCCAGGTGCAACACAGATTGAGATGGCTGAAATTCAGTTGCAAATGAAGCAGCATGCATGAGAAAAAGATGGAGCAAAGGCAGCAAGGGAGTAAAGAGACAGAGGGCAAAATTCTCCCATCCCGCCCGTGGATGATTTCATGGCAGCTGGGAGTGGAGAATCCCGTGGAGGGAAAAAGTCACACAATCCGCGTAGAAATAGTTTGGGATTTCCCCGATGTCGGTTAATGGTGGTTGGATATCCCGCTGAGTATCATCTCATGAATGCTCATTAAATTAGTTTCTCGCCGGAATCAAGTGCCTCCGTCCAATCTTGTGTCACATCAGTGGAAAATTGCGTTTGAAAAAGGGTGGCATGCACACTTCCGACCTCACTTCACTCAAGATGTCAAGGTGAGTGCAACGCTGATAGTCTAACTTCCATAAGCCACACTGCTGCAAGTGCTTGCCTCCATAGTCACAAGGACACTACTGTGCAACGGTGCTCAGACAACGGTGCTCTGACCAGTATTTCGGTGTCACCGTTTTCCAAAAGGGTACCACAGGCCTGGACATTCAGAAACCAGCATGTTAACCAGGGAAGGGGTGGATAGGGCTTTGTTGGAGGATGAGTGTATAGGTTATGGAAGGGATATGGGGGAGAAGGGGGCAAGATGCAAGGCAGAGGGGCAGGAAGATTTTGCAAGGTAGTGGAGGAGAGGGGGAATGATGGGAGGCAGGGGGTAGATCAAGGGTGGGAGGCTGGAGCCTGACAAGGGTGACTGAAATGCTAACAGACAAGGGGCTTGAAGGGGTAGCCAGTATGAATAGGTTGGGATGCATGCAGACCCTCAAACAGAAAATGAGGGGGGTGTTGTTAGTATTCCACAAGATGTTTGGGTCACACACAGACTCCGAAGTGCAGTGGATGGGGGTCACAGGCAAAGAGAGTTCATAATATCAGCACACCCTCAGAATGTCCTGAGAGGTGGCCCTCGGGGTGTCAGGCTGTTGTTCATCCTCCCTGTGGCTGTCTGAGGGCCCTGGCATGACTCATTGAGGAGGTGGTGTACCTGGAGGAAGGTCAAAGTGCCTTGTTCTGCCTATTGCCTACATCTTAATGGTGTCCACCAGAGTGCATGGCCATGAGTTTCAGGGATATGTAAAAATCCGGCAATATCTGGTCGCGGCTTCCATTTGAGGCAGGTATCGGCAGCTGGAGTGGCGTGGATCGCTCCAGTGCCATGCTGGCCTCCTATAGGGCTTGTAATAGCTGATCCTGGGGGCCTGTTGACGCCGTCGCGTTTACGACGGCGTCAACACTTAGCCTCAAGATCAGAGAATCCCGCCCCGGGTTCCCGACCGCTGAGACCACATGTCCCCGCACAGTCGGGAACATGGCCCATCGGGGTTGATGCACTGGGGAGGGCCTTCAGGTGACACCCTGAGGCCGTCTCAACGGCGTGCAGTGTGCACCGCGATGATGCCGTTTTGGACAGGGCGGAACATGCGGAAGCTGCGTAAAACAGCGCCGCCCCCGATTCGGTCGTAAAAATGGATTCTCCGCCCAATCGCCGATTACAAACTCGACGTCAGGAAACGGAGAATCCCGCCCCATATTCTTCTGCTGAGTTGAATTGCACCAGTTTTACGATACCCTTGCGGTCATAAAGCGGGATGCAATTCAGTGTTCCATGCCATGCAAATTTATGCATGGTGTGGAATACAAGGTATTCCCAGGGAATACCACTATCGGACAGCCATCTTTAGAAGGTGGCCCGATAGCAACGTCCTGCAGCCAGCCACCCTCCCACACTGCAAATTGGCCCTGACACATTCCCCCCAACCGTACAGCAGCCCGCCACCTCCAGATTGCCTGGGTATCTACCCTACTCACAAGTACTGGGCTGACCCGACCCTCCTGCCCAAGGGACCCCTCTAATCGGGGGACACCCACAGGGACCCCTGTAATTACTCCCCCCCAATGGGAACCCCCTACCTCAGGAACGGTCTACACAGACACCCCCCACCTTCCCCACCACACACAGCTTTAGTGATTTGATGCACTTAGCGCTTACATCTCTTTGATGTGCCTAATGTTCACAAACATTGGGGTTTCACCACTTAGGCCATTGAAGAGTGAAAGGATATGAATGAATAAAAGTTGCGGATTGTTTTTACAAGCTGTTGATCACAGACCATTACTGGAAAGCTATGAATGGCTTGCAACTAATGGATCTGTGGGAATCAGAGGCAGGCACAGCTGCTCTCCTTTGAAGAATGGACACGTGGAGCTGCAAAGTAAGTATTACAGCTATAATGGTTCTCACTGCATTTGGCTGGACTGCTGTCTAGCTTCCAGACAGGGGTCCCTTTTATTGGGGGGGGGGAACTGGTATGTTGGGAGGTGTCGGTGGGTGGGGTGGGGTCTGTGGAGGGGTTCCTTTAGACAGAAGGTCCCCTATTACAGGGGACCCCTAATTTCAGGGGTTCCTGGGGTGTCCCCCTAATGCAGGGGTCCCTTGCGGGTTCCCCATATTACAGGTGTCCATTTGCATTTATTGATACCCCCTACTGGCGAGCATCGTGACTCTCCTTCACACCGTCAGTGCGGGGTCGGAGCATCATGTTCGGATCAGCGTCAGGCGCCGATCCCAATTTTCCCTTGATGCCTGATTCTCCGTCCCATCAGGAAACACATTGCGGCCGTCCTGGGATGGAGAACCCGCCCTATGTTCTCCTGCTGCAGCAACGGTGCCAGATTCACCGGTTCCGCGATTGAAGACTGACAAGCTGCAGCCGCGTATACACACTTCACTCCCCACACACACCATCCCAGCCAACAAGATGGCAGCAAGAAGAGCAGCCCTGAGGTTTACCAATGCTGAACTGATGACCCTCTTGGACGCGGTGGAGGAGAAGAGGATGATCTTGTAACTCGGCCCGGGAAGGAGGCTGCCAGCTGCCGCCGCTCGTCGTGACTGGGCGCAGGTGGCAACAGCCGTCAGCGCTGTGAGCAACACTGCCCGGACCGGTCAGCACTGCCGTGAAAAACTGCACATCATACTCAGGGTTGCCAGGGTGAGTAGGCACACTGTGGCCTTGAGAGTAACGCCCCCCCCCCCCCCCCAACCCTCACCCCCTCGAGGGGAAGGCCGCATACAACCGCTGGGAGCGGGAGAAGACAGGAGGGGGACCACCGGACCTGCAGCCCCTCAGCATGGCAGAGCAGAGGGTCCTGGACATGGTCGGCGCACCGGAGGAAAGGGAGGTCGCCGAGGTGGTGATCAGCCGCGGGCGAGGAAGTGAGACCCCATCCCCACACCACCCCCAACACCACCCCCACACCACTCCCACACCACCCCCAACACCACCCCCACACCACCCCCAACACCACCCCCAACACCACCCCCAACACCACCCCCACACCACTCCCACACCACCCCCAACACCACCCCCAACACCACTCCCACACCACCCCCAACACCACTCCCACAGCATCCCCACACCACCCCCACACCTCCCCCACAGCACTCCCACACCACCCCCACACCACCCCCTACACCACCCCCAACGCCACCCCCACACCTCCCCCACAGCACCCCCACCCCCCCACAGCACCCTCACAGCAAACCCACACTACCCCCACACCACCCCCAACACCAACCCCACACCACCCCCAAAACCACCCCCACACCTCCCCCACAGCACCCCCACCCCCCCACAGCATCCCCACAGCACCCCCACAGCACCCCCTACACCACCCCCAACACCACCCCCAACACCACCCCCACACCTCCCCCACAGCACCCCCAACACCACTCCCACACCACCCCCAACACCACTCCCACAGCATCCCCACACCACCCCCACAGCATCCCCACACCACCCCCACAGCACTCCCACACCACCCCCTACACCACCCCCAACACCACCCCCAACACCACCCCTACACCTCCCCCACAGCACCCCCACCCCCCCACAGCACCCTCACAGCAAACCCACACCACCCCCACACCACCCCCAACACCACCCCCAACACCACCCCCACACCACCCCCAAAACCACCCCCACACCTCCCCCACAGCACCCCCACACCTCCCCCACAGCACTCCCACACCACCCCCACACCACCCCCACACCACCCCCAACACCACCCCCACACCACCCCCAACACCACCCCCAACACCACCCCCACACCACCCCCACACCACCCCCAACACCACCCCCACACCACCCCCAAAACCACCCCCACACCTCCCCCACAGCACCCCCACCCCCCCACAGCACCCCACAGCACCCCCACACCACCCCCACACCACTCCCACACCACCCCCACAGCACCCCCATCCCCCACAGCACCCCCACACCACTCCCACACCACCCCCAACACCACTCCCACACCATCCCCACACCACCCCCACACCTCCCCACAGCACCCCCACCCTCCCACAGCACCCCCACACCACCCCCAACACCACCCCCACACCACTCCCACACCATGCCCACACCACCCCCACACCTCCCCCACACCTCCCCACACCACCCCCACACCACCCCCAACACCACTCCCACACCATCCCCACACCACCCCCAAACCTCCCCACAGCACCCCCACCCCCCCACAGCACCCCCACAGCACCCCCACACCATCCCCAACACCACCCTCAACACCACCCACAACACCACCCCCACACCACCCCCAACACCACCCCCACACCACCCCCACACCGTCCCCACACCACCCCCACACCTCCCCCACACCTCCCCAACAGCACCCCCACCACCCCACAGCACCCCCACACCACCCCCAACACCACCCTCAACACCACCCTCAACACCACCCCCACACCACCCCCACACCACCCCCAACACCACCCCCAACACCACCCCCATACTACTCCCATACCACCACCACACCACCACCACACCCACCCCACAGCACCCCCACCCCCCCACAGTACCCCCACACCATCCCCACACCACCCCCACACCACACCCACACCACCCTCACACCACTACCACGCCACCCCCAACACCACCCCCACACCATCCCCAACACCACCCCCACACCACCCCCAGCACCACCCCCAGCACCACCCCCAGCACCACCCCCACACCACCCCCAACACCACCCCCACACCACCCCCAGCACCACCCCCACACCACCCCCACACCACCCCCACACCACCCCCAACACTACTCCCACACCATCCCCACAGCACCCCCACACCACCCCACACCACCCCCAACACCATCCTCAACACCACCCCCAACACCACACCACATCACCACCCCACATCACCCCCAACACCACCCCCAACACCACCCCCAACACCACCCCCAACACCACCCCCACACTACTCCCATACCACCCCCACACCACCCCCAACACCACCCCACACCACCCCCACAGCACCCCCACCCCCCCCACAGTACCCCCACACCACCACCACACCTCCCCCACAGCACCCCCACCCCCCCCACAGCACCCCCACACCACCCCCACGCCACTCCCACACCAGCCCCACGCCATCCCCACACCACCCCCAGCACCACCCCCACACCACCCCCACACCACCCCCACACCACCCCCAACACTACTCCCACACCATCCCCACAGCACCCCCACACCACCCCACACCACCCCCAACACCATCCTCAACACCACCCCCAACACCACACCACATCACCACCCCACATCACCCCCAACACCACCCCCAACACCACCCCCAACACCACCCCCAACACCACCCCCACACTACTCCCATACCACCCCCACACCACCCCCAACACCACCCCACACCACCCCCACAGCACCCCCACCCCCCCCACAGTACCCCCACACCACCACCACACCTCCCCCACAGCACCCCCACCCCCCCCACAGCACCCCCACACCACCCCCACGCCACTCCCACACCAGCCCCACGCCATCCCCACACCACCCCCACACCACTCCCACACCACCCCACACCACTCCCACACCACCCCCACGCCACTCCCACACCACCCCCACACCACTCCCACACCAGCCCCACACCCCACCCCCAACCCACCCCCAACACCACCCCCCACACCACCCCCACACCACCCCCACACCACCCCCACACCCCCACAGAGCCGACTCATCCTCGCTTTTGTGAGGTGCGCCCTATCCACAGCCCCAGCCTCTCGTATGAGGTTGAGGCATTCACCCTTCGCACCACCTTGCACCATTTTCCTCACACTTAGCCTTAATCTGCTCCATGGACACCCTATCCTCCAAAACCTTCCCATAGATCACCAACACCACCCGCCTCTCCAACTCCCCTGCCGACAGTGCCGCCTCCAAAAGAGAGAGGGCCAACGTTTTCGGGAAGGTTGGGAACGCCTTTCTCGCCAAGTCTCAGACTTGAAGGTACCTGATCCCTTCCTCCTGCATCAACGTATACTTCTCCCCCAATTCCTCCAGCCTCGCAATCGTACCCCCAGGGACGGATCTTTCATTACCTTAATCCCCCTCTACTCCCATCTCCGAAACCTCACATCCAGCCTCCCTGGCTTGAACCCATGATTCCCCCTAATCGGCATTCCTCTGACCCGGCCCCCAGCTTAAAGTGTAATCCAAACTACCCCCAGATCGTCAATGTTGCCACCACCACCGGACTCCCTGAATACTTGCCCGGGGCCATCGGGAGCGGCACAGTTGGCAGCACCCTCAGCTTCGGCCCCCTGCACGAGCCTTCTTTCATCTTGACCCACTGGGACTCCCCCCCGCTCCCCCCTCCCCCCACCCCCCCACCCCGCCCGCCGCCCTTCCCCCCATGACCCAACCCCGCACCTTCTCAGCTTTCGCCGTCCAGTAATAAATCTGGGCGGCCCAGCCCCCACCTCCTGTCGCCCTCGCTGCAGGACCACCTTCCTAACCCTGGCTACTTTACACCCCCCTCCTCCCCCCCCAACGAGGTGACCACCTTGTCCTCATTCTTAAAAAAGACTTGGGTAGTAAGAGCGGCAGGTACTGAAACAACAATAAAAATCGCGGTAGCATTAAATTTTAACTGCCAGCACCTGGCCCGCCAACAACAGAGGGCTGTTGCACCACCTTGCCAAGTCGGCCTTCACCCTCCCCACCAAACATGTAAAATTATACCTACGGGGACTCCCCAGTCACGTGCCATCTGCACCCCCTGAGGCCTGAAGTGGGTTGCCGCCCTACAAAATGGCAGCCCCCCATTCACGCCCCCAATCCTGGCTGGGACACCATAAAATGCTCACTCTTCTCTAGGTTTGGAGCAGCCCCATTATATTCCCCACCGACATACTCGGCTCTGAGATATACAGCAGTAAATCGTCCATGTACAAGGATACTCTATGTCCCATCTCCCCTCTCACTATCCCCCTCCACAACCCCAAACTCCTTAGAGCGATGGCCAGTGGTTCTATCAATAATGCAAACATCAGGGGGGGGGACATAGGACACCCCTGCCTCGTATCCCGATGCAGAGCAAAGTACCCAAACTCATGTTGTTCGTGCAATCACTCACCATCGGCTCCCTATAGATCAGCCGTACCCACGCCGTAAGCCTCGGCCCAATTCCAAAACTCTCTAGAACCGCCATCAAATACCCCATTCTACCCAGTCGAACACGTTCTCTGCATCTAGTGTCACCACGACCTCCATCTCCTTCCCCTCGGTCGGGGTCATGATCACATTTAACAACCGTCTAACATTTGAGAACAGCTGCCTGCCCTTCACAAATCCTGTCTCATCCTCTCCTATCACCTTCGGGAGGCACCCCTCCATAATTGCCGCCAGCACCTTCGCCAATATCTTGGCATCCACATTTAATCAGGATATTGGCCTACACAACCCACAATCCATCAGGTCCTTGAAGATTTGCATTGTCGGGGGAGGGGGCCCTCTGATGGACTTTGGGGGCACCAACGTTTAATTCTTAGCCCCTTAACCCACCGCGAGGTTCACCCCATCAGGGCCATGCTTAAAAATACTAGTATCAATCCATGCTCGCATCAGGCCGGCATGTGGTGCAGTGGTTAGCACTGGGACTGCGGAGCTGAGGACCTGGGTTTGAATCCCGGCCCTGGGTCACTGTCTGTGTGCAGTTTGCACATTCTCCCCATGCCTGCGGGAGTTTCACTCCCACAACCCAAAGATGTGCAGGTTAGGTGGATTGGCCACGCTAAATTGCCCCTTAATTGGAGAAAAAATAATTGGGAACTCTAAACTTATTTTTTTTTAAATCTATGCCCGCATGAATTGCAGCCAAGAGGGCTGGAGCATCACGGAGGCATGGATAATCAGGGGCTAGATTCTCCAGTCGCCAACGCCGAAAACGCGTTTGGCAATCGGCCGGAGAGTCAAAGTTCCCGACCGAATCGGGTTTCTGCGCTGCTTTCGCGATGCTCCGCCCCCTCCAAAGCGGCGTACATATTGACGGCCTCAGGACATTGCGTAAAACGCCACTTTTCCCACGCCAGCGTGAGTACATCGCCTCAGAATCGGAGAATCCTGCTTCAGATATCCAGCCTGTTAATCAGATACAAATGGGTTCAAATGACATGCTGGTGTGGGCCGTGTAGCTCGCTGCTGCTGTGGGACCGGAATTTCGAAACGGCTGATGTGTATTCTCCACCGCATCGGGCTACTACTGGCGGCGAGTGGAGTAGAATCCATGCCTGTATTACGCGAAACATGGCTCTTGGTTGATTAATTGATCTATTTGACAGGCTGCTGACATTCCATCGGATTTCAGCTGAAGGAAATGTCTTTTTCTCTTTTTCAGGCTTTTGTTTTCCCTCCCACTGCTGTCCACAGCGTATTACTAATGTTGAACGATTGATGGTAATACAATATTAGCATCGACTGCGAAGCTTGAAGGACTCTGATTATGATGTTGCTAATTGTGATATCAGTTTCAGTATGGCAATTTTTTATGTTATTACTGGGCTATTTGGTATTTGGAGCTGAGGATGATACTTGTGATTTATTTTGCTCTAGATGGGGTTTTGGACCAAAGTTCTTTTGGGTTAACCTGAAGATGACTATGTTTGCATCTAGCTTTAGATGAGGAAGGGTGGATGCAGCCTTTTGTTTGGGGGAAGGCTGGTGTTGGGGACATTTCTCTGTTTGTTCCTTTTCTCTTATCTCTCCTATCTTTTTCTTTCTTTGGCTGCTCATGAAGCAGTGGTTGTCAGTTTGTGATTGGTTTCTATTTGGTTGCTTCAATTTGGTCAGTTGGATCATTTTCCATTATTGTGTAATGACACCCAAGAATGTTTTGTCTAATATGTCCAAAGTTTCTACAAATTTTATGTGTTGGAACATAAAAGGGTTGAATCACCCTGTGAAACACAGTGAGGTATTTTCTTACCTGCAGAAGTGTAATGCTAATTTTTTTTTTCTTCAAGAGACCAATTTGCCCAATGTAGACTATTTTAGACCCAGTTAGAGAGTGGGTGGGGCAGGTCTTTCAGTCCAAATGTCACTCTAAATCATGGGGTGTTACAAGTTTGATTCATAAAAATATTCCATTTGTTTCTTCACACATAATAGCAGATCCTCATGGTTCCAATGTGATTGTATTTTTCTTATTTAGTAAACAAATAATTCTGGCCAACCTGTGTGCATAACATTGGGATGATGCTCAATTTACATAGAAACATGCATAGAAAATAGAAGCAGGAGGAGGCCATTTGGCCCTTCGAACCTGCACTACCATTCATTATGATACTGGCTGATCATTAAATTCAATACCCTGATCCCGCCTTCCCCCCATATCCCTTGGTCCCTTTCGTCCCAAGTGCTATATCTAATTCCTTCTTAAAATCTCACAATGTTTAGGCCTCAACTATTTTCTGTGGTAGTGAACTCCACAAATTCACCATTCTCTGGGTGAAGGAATTTCTCCTCAGTTCTAAAAGGTTCACCCCTTATCCTCAAACTATGACCCCTAGTTCTATACCCCCCCCCCCCCCCCCCCCCCCACCATCATGAACATTCTTTCTGAATCCACGTGTTAGAATTTTGCAAATTTCTATGAGATCCCCTCCCACTCTTCTAAACTCCAATGAATATAATTCTAACCGACTTAGTTTCTCCTCCTATGACTGTCCTGCCATCCCAGGAATCAGCCTGGTAAACCTTCGCTGCACTCCCTCCATAGCAAGAACATCCTTCCTCAGATGAGGACACCAAAACTGTACCCAATACTCCAGGTGTGGCCTCACCGATGGCCTATACAATTGTGGTATAACATCCCTATTCTGATATCAAATCCTCTCGTTATGAAGGCCAACATACCATTTGCCTTCTTTACTGCCTGCTATACCTGAGCACTTAATTTCAGCGACTGATGCACGAGGACACCAAGGCATCTCTGAGTATCCACCTCACACGATTTACACCCATTCAAATAATAATCTGCCTTCCTGTTTTTGCTACTGAAGTTTGTAAACTCACATTTATCCACATTTTACTGCATCTGCCATGCATATGCCCACTCACTCAGCCTGAGCAAATCATGCTGAAACATCCCTGCAGCCTCCTCACAGCTCACCCTCCTACCCAACTTTATACCATCTGCAAATTTGGAGATAATATATTTAGTTGTCTCATCTAAGTCATCAATACATAACGTGAACAGTTGGAGTCCTAGCACACAACTCTGCGGTACCCCACTAATCACTGTCTGCCAATCAAAAAAAGACCCAGGGCAAAATTCTCCCGAAACGGCGCGATGTCCGCCTACTGGCGCCCAAAACAGTGCCAATCAGACGGGCATCGCGCCGCCCCAAAGGTGCGGAATGCTCCGCATCTTTGGGAGCCGAGCCCCAACATTGAGGGGCTAGGCCGATGCCGGAGGAATTTCCACCCCGCCAGCTGGCGGAAACGGCCTTTGTTGCCCCGCCAGCTGGCGCGGAAATGACATCTCGGGGCGGCGCATGCACGGGAGCGTCAGCGGCCGCTGACAGTTTCCCGCGCATGCGCAGTGGAGGGAGTCTCTTCCGCCTCCGCCATGGTGGAGACCGTGGTGGAGGCGGAAGGGAAAGAGTGCCCCCACGGCACAGGCCTGCCCGCGGATCGGTGGGCCCCGATCATGGGCCAGGCCACCGTGGGGGCACCCCCCGGGGTCAGATCGCCCCGCGCCCCCCACAGGACCCCGGAGCCCGCCCACGCCGCCTTGTCCCGCCGTTCAAAAGGTGGTTTAATCCACGCCGGCGGGACAGGCAATTTATCGGCGGGACTTCGGCCCATCCGGGCCGGAGAATCCAGCAGGGGGGCCCGCCAACCGGCACGGCCCGATTCCCACCCCTGCCGAATATCCGGTGCCGGAGACTTCGGCAACCGGCAGGGGTGGGATTCACGGCGGCCAACGGCCATTCTCCGACCCACTGGGGGGTCGGAGAATGACGCCCCCATTTGTTCCAACTCTTTATTTCCTGTCTGCTAACTAGCTTTCTATCCATCTCAAGACACTGCCCACAATCCCATGCATTTTGACTTTACATAGTAATCTGCTATGTGAGACCTTATCAAAAGCCTTCTGAAAGTCTAAATAAACCACATCCCTGGTTCTCCCTGGTCAACTCTACAGGTTACACCTCCAAAGAATTCCAGTAGATTTTTACTAATTTTTGTCTGCCTAGATTATCATAGAATTTACAGTGCAGAAGGAGGCCATTCAGCCCATCGAGTCTGCACCGGCTCTTGGAAAGAGCACCCTACCCAAGGTCTACACCGCCACCCTATCCCCATAACTCAGTAACCCCACCCAACACTAAGGGCAATTTTGGACACTAAGGGCAATTTATCATGGCCAATCCACCTAACCTGCACATCTTTGGACTGTGGGAGGAAACCGGAGCACCCGGAGGAAACCCACGCACACACGGGGAGGATGTACAGACTCCGCACAGACAGTGACCCAAGCCGGAATCGAACCTGGGACCCTGGAGCTGTGAAGCAATTGTGCTATCCACAAGGCTACCATGTTGCCCCGTGATGATTGTACAATCATCATCTGTTCTGTGTGGGGACTTGAGTTGCATTTTAAATCCTTCTCTTGACTGCCCTCAAACCTGTTCACATTCTTTTGCTAGATCTGCTTCTGCTATTAATTCCTTTTTACAAGTCTACAAGGTCACAAAAATTTGGCGTTTTCTTTTGCCTTCTGATTTTTCTTTTTCCTCTCCAGTTCATCAGTCTTATTCAAGAATAGATTACTTTCTTTTGGATCATAAACTTATTTTGCCCTTAGTCTCCTGTGAATGTCATAGCATATTTTGTTATATTTGACCATGCCCCACTATCAATGAAACTGAGCTTTCCTGAAAAAGTGCCCTTTCAATCAATGTATTTGCCATTTTGATCCTATTCTTCTCTCTGATGAAGAATTTATTAAATTTTTCTCCTCAAAGATTGATTTCTTCTTTGACATCAATACAACCCCTGATGTAATTAAATCCACTATTTGAGAAGCATTTAAAGCTTATATCCGTGGTCAGATCATTTCATTCACTGCAAGGATCAATAGGCAGCACTCAAACTGCCTTAGTGACCTTATACTCCAAATTGACCAATGGTATGCATCTACTGAAATCTTGAGCTTTATAGGGAATAATTCCTTTTACAGACAGAATTTGATCTATCATCCACCAACCAGGCTGAACAATATTTTCTGAAATCAAGAAATCCGTACTATGAGCATGGGAAAAAGTCAGCAAAATTCTTTCTTACTAACTTTGCAAGTCAGTGACCTCTAATCTGATCGTGGAAATTTGTACTGAATCTGGTACTTCTGCACTAGCATGTAAATAATCAATTTAAAACTCTCTAGTCTACCCTGTATTCATCTGAGTCTGCAGACAATTCTAGTTTTCATTAATTTCTTGACACGCTGAAGCATTTTCAACTAGCTTCAGCCAGAGGTACCGGCTGGACGATATGTTTTGACCTCCTCCTGAGGTCCACAGCATCACAGATGTTAGTTTCAGCCAATTCTATTCACTTTACGTGATACCAAGTTAGGGCTGAAGGCACTGGATACTGCAAAGGCTATGGGCCTTGACAACATTCTGGCAAGATTACTGAAAACTTATGCTCCAGAACTAGCTGTGCCAAGCAGTACAACTACAACACTGGCATCTACCCGGAAATGTGGAAAATTGCCTAGGTGTGACGGACAAATCCAACCTGACCAATTTCTGTCCCGTTAGTCTACTCTCGATTATCTCGAAAGTGTCATCAACATTGCTATCAAGTACATTTACTTAGCAATACCTGCTCACTGATGCTCTGTTTGGGTTCTGCCAGGGCTACTCAGCTCCTGACCTCATTACAGCCTTGATCCAAACATGAACAAAAGAGCTGAAATCAAGAGGTGAAATGAGAATGACTGTCATTGACATCATGGCAGCATTTGACTAAATGTGGCAACAAGGAACCCTCGAAAAACTGAAGTTAGTGGGAACTAGAGGAAAAGCTCTCCACTGGTTGGAGTCATATCTAGCAAAAAAGAAGATGGTTGTGGTTGTGGGGGTTTATCATCTCAGTCCCAGGAGACTCTACAGAAATTTTTCAGGATAGTGTCCTAGGCCCAACCATTTTCAGGTGCTTCATCAATGACCATCCTTCAGTCATAAGATCAGAAATGGGGCTGTTTGCTGATGCTTGAACAAGGCGCAGCACCGTTTGCAACTCCTCAGATACTGAAGCAGATCGCGACCAGATGCATAAAAGCCCTGGACAATATTCAAGCTTGGGACACAAGTGCCAAGCAGTGACCATCTCCAACAAGAGAGAATCTAATAATTTTTTCTTGATATTCAATGGCATGACCAATACTGAATCCTCCACTACCAACAATTGACCACAAACTGAACTGGACCAGCCATAAAAATACAGTGGCGAGAAGAGTAGGTCAGAGACGCTGAGAATTCTGCAGGAATGTAAAGAAGGAATGCAGGAAGCCTGTCCACTTCTACAAAACGCAAGTCAGGGTGATGGAATACTCTCCACTTCCCTGAATGAGTGCAGCTCCAACAACACTCAGGATAAAGCAGCTCGCTTGATTGGCACCCCATCCACCGCCTTAAATATTCACTCCATCCACCACTTATGCACAGTGGCAGTCGTGTATCCATTCTACAGGTGTACTGCAATAACTCATCAAGATCACTCCTTCAACAGCACTTTTCAAAACTGCGACCTTTGCCACATTGAATAAACATTTTCACATGCAAGTTCCAATCCAAACCACACACCATCCTGACTTGAAACTCTCTCGCCTTTCCTCCACTATACTGAATCCAAATCCTGGAACTCTCTTCCAAAAAGCACTGTGGCTGTACCTACACCACATGGACTGCAGCAATTCAAGAAGGTGGCTCACCACCTTGTTTTGAAGGGGATTTAAGGATGAGAAATAAATGCTGGCCTGGCTTGCAACACCCAAATCCCGTGAATGAAAGAAATACTCATTATGATGATGTGTCCAGCATTGACATAACACCTGATATGATGTTCAGTCTCGGTCAGAATAATGTCGAGTCCAGGGTTGGTGAAATGTCAAGCCCAGAATTGGTAGACTTTCCATTCTAGATTTTGTAGAATTCCCAGCATGTTATTAAACCCAATGTTTGAATGCACAGGTCGAGTATTGGTGTGATACTGAGCCGGGAGCAGCCAAATATTAAATGTGATGTTTGATGTTTAGTGACTTTTGAGGCCTGGGTTAGTATATGCCGAGGGAAGGGTTGTTTATAGTATGCAATCATTTTGACAAAGCTCAGGGTCCTTCTCATGGCGAGCATGAAGGTGATGCAATGTTAAGCCAAGTGTACGTAAAATGTGAACCCTGTAGTCAGTATAGTGGCTGAGCCTGGGTTGTCTCATAGCTGAGTAGAAGTTTGGAGCAGATGTAAAGGTATATTGCTGGATCTAGGGCCAATATAATGTGCAGCTGATAGCCAATTTTATTAAGCTGAACAAAGATGAGGAGGAATTTCTTCAGCTAGAGGGTGGTGAATCTGTGAACTCATTGCCGCAGAATGATATGGAGGCCAAGTTACTGAGTGTCTATAAGGCAAAGATAGATAAGTTCTTGCTTTTATTTAAATTCATTTACGGGATGTGGGTGTCACTGGTTAGGCCAGCACTTTTTGCCCATCCTTAGTTGTCCTTCAGAAGGTGATGGTGAGTTGCCTTCTTGAACCGCTGCAGTCCTTGAGGTGTAGGTACATCCACTATGCTGGTAGGAAGGGAGTACCAGGACTTTGCTCCAGCGACAGTGAAGGAATGGTGATGTATTTCCAAGTCAGGGTGGTGAGTGATTTGGAGGGGAAACCTCCAGGTGGTGGGGTTCTCGGGTATCTGCTTCTCTTGTCCTTCTAGATGGTAGTGGTAGTGGGTTTGGAAGGTGCCGTCTAAGCAACCTTGGTGAGTTACTGCAGTGCATCTTGTAGATGGTACACACGGCTGCCACTGTTCATCGGTGGGTGAAGGGTGTGAATGCTTGTGGAAGGAGGAGCAATCAAGTGGGCTGCTTTGTCCCGGATGGTGTCTAGCTTCTTGAGTGTTGTTGGAGCTGCACACATCCAGGCAAGTAGAGAGTATTCCATTACACTCCTGATTGGTGCCTTGTAGATGGTGGACAGACTTGGAGGGGCAGGAGGTGAGTTCCTCGTCATAGGATTCCTATCCTTTGACCTGCCCTGGTAGTCAGAGTAGTCACATGGCTGGTCCACGTCAGTTTCTGATCAATGGTATGTTGATTTGGGGGATTTAATGATGGTAATGCCATTGAATGTCAAGGGGTAATGGTTAGATCCGCTCTTGTAGGAGATAGTCATTGCCTGGCACTTGTGTGGCGCGAATGTAACTTGCCACTTGTCAGCCCAAGCCTGGATATTAATAAGGGGATCAGCGGTTATGGAGAGAAGGCAGGAGAATGGGGTGAGAAATATATCAGCCATGATTGAATGGCGGAGCAGACTCGATGGGCCGAATGGCCTAATTCTGCTCCTGTATCTTATGGTCTTAAATGTTTATACATTATATTGATCCTAGACTCAATACTATGCCGATTCTTGTATCGGTACGGGGTGTTTTGCGGGGAGATAGGGGCGAGCCATGGGGCAGAGAGGAAAAAGGAAAGGAGAGGGGGGTGGAGGGAGGGGGTGGCTGAGCGGGGCATGAAGGCAAACAAAAATGAACATGAGGTACGAGCAGGAGGGACAAAGTCACAAGGGACTGGTCCAATGGCAAACTAAGGCCCAAACCAAAATGTATATATATGCAAGTGTAAGTATGTGTCATGGCCATATTGGGGAATGTAAAATATGTATGTCGGTTAAAGGAGGGGTGGGCGGAATCAAGGCCACAGTTGTTATGAAGATGTTCATGTGTAAATATACGTGTTGTTTTTTGCGCAGTTTTTTTTTCTGATAATTTTCTGGTCCCATCTGTGGCGGGAGTGAAAATTTGACAGACCAACCAAAGGTCCGTTGACTTCAGGTGGGAATTTCCAGTCCTGCAGCGGGCAGGATCAGAAAATTCCAGCCAATTTGTTCTGAAGCATAGATTGCAATTCACATGCATAATATTCATACATAGGTCAGTGCAATGTGGAATCCAGGATTGGTTTGCAAAACCCACTATATTTGCAATGCAGAGCCCAGAATAGGGCTTGATATTGTAGAGTCCATGAATAATATAAGGCTGAGGCCGAGAGTTTCTTAGTTGAAGGAAGTTATAAAATTTGCCACTTTTTCACTTACCCAACAATGCCAAGGTCATCAGAGGAGAGTGGATTCATGCATTAAACTAGCCGTACAATTCCAGTATTTGATGCCGACTGCAGCATGTTGTAGCCTTTATTTCTTATCTGAAAAGATGAAATTATATACATTTCTCCATTGTCATGTGAGCGTCCGTTTAAGAAAGGTTTTTGTCTTATCACATGGCTTCAGTGATGTCATTGTGTGGGTGGAGCTGAGCTGTGGCTGGGAGATTTTTGGTTTCGCTTTCACATTTAGCTGCTGTGGACTCAGACAGAGAACAGAAGTTTTTTTTGTCCTGCCTCTATATCTTCATTTTACTTGGATTTTGTTATTGAATTGGAACAGTTAACGGGGAATTCATTAGGGGTCATACACAGATTACTGTAGCTGTGTGGGGTCTTTTTGTTTATAATTGATAAGAATTCTTACTGGTGTGTTTATACAAATGTTAACTAAGTTCTTAGAATAAAGCTTGATTTTTTGATTAAAAGCGCCGCAGAAGTCTGTTGAATAATACCTGCAAGGAAGGCTCTTGTGCTCATCCTAGCCAAATTCACCATAAAGGTTGTAGGTCAGGTGGACTCCATAATACACTTTGGAGTTTTTATACCTTGGCCCATGACACCATTTATTTTATAATATTTTTAATTTGATGCCAAATTAAAGGACATGATCAAGAAGTAGTCTATTTGTACGCCATTTTGGTGCACATAGACCTTGTACCCTGAATCAATAGAAGGCTGGTCAGACCATCAGGTAGGTGGCAACTGATGAATCTTCTCCTGATGGAGAAAAATCAATAGGAAGTTAATGGATTAGCAGAACAAGCTTGACTTATTAAATGATGGACTAGGAATTAACCATTACCTTTTTGATCTATTTAGACCTGCAATGGCAGGATCAACACCAAACAAACCTCTTGTCTTTTAACTTAAAGTACTTTGCAACCAATTAAAGTCACTAAGCTTAATTATCTCTTGACAGGTGCGTGTGTTTACATATCTGATTGGTCGGGAGGTTACATTTGCAGAATATGTTAAATGGATAGCATGTAACAACAAAGGTAAGAAACTTGTCTTTAAGCAGCTACTTTTGTAGAGAGTGTGTAGCATAGAGCTTACTTTACTGGATTAGTAATGCGGAGCCTTAGATTAGTGATTCGGAGACATGAGTTCAAACCTCACCATGGCAGCTTGGAATTTGAATGCAATTAATTAAATGAATCAGAAATAAAAATCTGGTGAAGGTAATGGTAACCATCAAGCCACTGGGTTGATGTAAAAATCCAACTGGTTCACTAATATCCTTTAGGAAGGAAATATGCTGCCTTTACCCGATCTGGCCTATATGTGACACCAGATTCAGGGCAAGGAGGATGACTCTTAACTGCCCTTTGAAATTACTGAGCAAGTCCTTCAGCTGTGTTCAAGAAGCTGGCCATTGGAATTTATAACGTGTCTAAACGTGTCTGTACTGTAAAATCAGTGAAAAAAGGACCCAAATTTCCACTTTTGTTCTGCTGGTGTTTTCTGGTTCAGTGCCCTTGGAACCAGTCAGTCTCTGATTTTCTGTTTGTCAAGTTTAAGAAGCATAGTTTCATGGGCTGAGGGTGAACGGTATCCTGGTATATGCTCCCAGCTTGTTCCCTACAAAACTATTTCTTCTGTTCATTTTGAGCCCTGCGAACATACACAAATTTATATATCCATTAAATTGATGTTTTGTTTCAGTTGAAAATGTACAGGTATTATATGGAAGTTGTGTGAACACAACAATGGGAAATAATTGGAAATGTTTCTGCTTATTAGTGGTTAATTCACCACCGGATAGGGTGCTTAGCCATATAGACAGTGAAGGCTGCAGTTCTACCCTTTGCATGTGCTCAGCCCAGCTAATTTTGTGGAAAGAAATCAAACTGGGATCTTCCTTGTCAGTATATCACATTGACCCTTAACTTCCGGCTAGTGCCGGAAGCCACAGCTGCCAATTTTAAAAGAGAAATAATACGCACTTACCTGCGCTTGGCTATCGTGTCCAATCTTCCTCTTGGTGCGGCAGCCTCGAGCCTCCAGTGCCCTGGTCTGCACAGCTCCAGCACGATGCAGGAGTGCAGCCCTGCCACATTCTGATGGGGCCAGCTTGGGAATGCCAATTGAGAGCCAACATTTAAACAGCAGACAACAGGTGTTTTAAAGGTATATAGACGTATTTTAAACAGTTGTTTTTGCTCTTTCTTTTATACAGACATTGTTGCGACTGATTCTTTTAAATTAATTTTTAGTTTTACTATTTATGATTAAAGGTGATTATTTATAAGTGAAAATTGGTTTGGTTATTTGTTTTAAATCTGTGAAACTATTTAAACCTGCACTATATTATTATATAACTTTTTGTGTGGCATGATTAAAAGTGTTTGAATATTTTAATTTAAATTATGGTCATCAGATGTTGAAAGCGTCCCAGGACTTTTTGCTGTAATAATCTTTATTGGTGTCACAAGTAGGCTTACATTAACACTGCAATGAAGCTACTGTGAAAATCCCCTAGTCACCACATTCCGGCACCTGTTCAGGTACACTGAGGGAAGAATTCAGAATGTCCAATTCACCTAACCAGCACATCATTCGGGCTAACAAGTGGCCGCGCCGTGCTCCATGGCAGACTCGGACCAGGGAGCCACACCAAAAAAAGAGGGCAATTTATCATGGCCAATCCACCTAACCTGCACGTCTTTGGACTGTGGGAGGAAACCAGAGCACCCGGTAGAAACCCACACAGACATGGGGAGAACGTGCAGAATCCGCACAGATAGTGACCCAAGCCGGGAGGCGAACCTGAGTCCCTGACGCTGTGAAGCAACAGTGCTAACCACTGTGCTACCGTATCGCCCAATTTGGTCATTATTTCATTGCTGTTTCTGCAGCCTTGTAACATATGGGGCTGGATTCTCCGCAGCCCCACGTCGAATTTGTGGCCAGCGCGGGGGCGGAAATCCACTTTCACGCCGTAATCGGGTCTGGCGCCAGTTCGACGATTCTCCATGACCCGAAAATTGCCGTGACCGCGGAATACGCCACGTGGCTGGGGGCTCATTGACAGATGCCTGCCCAGCAATCCTCCGCTTCTGACCGGTCGAGTTCCCGACGGCGTGGAACTAACCACCTATTGCCGGGCGGGATGCTGGCGTGGCGGCTGCGGATTCAGTCTGCGGCTGGCCTGGTCGGGGGCGGAGGTTTGGACACCGGGGTGGAGTGGGGGGTGCTTCTGGGCACCTGGGGATTAGATCCGCGCGGTTAGATGCCCGGGTGCGCGGCCGATCGGGAGGGGATCTCCTTTCTGTGTGTGGCCCCGTGGTCTGAGTTCGGCGTGGAGCTCGGCGCGGCCGCTGGAGGCCGATGTCATGCGCATGCGCGGACTCCAAACCGGAAGTGCGTGAGCCCATATCCGCAGCTGAAGCTGCGAGATTTTCTCCGGGTCCCTGCTAGTCCCCTGCAGGGCATTGAATTAGCTTAACTTGGTCATCAGAATTTCTGGAGTAAAACTCCACCGTTTTTACGCCGGCATGGGGCCATAGTCCCATTTTGGGAGAATACAGTGCATGATTTTTTTTTATTAGTGTCTATAGAATCACAACAGTGTAGAGGAAATCCATTTGGCCCATCGTGCCTGCTCCGAAAGAAAATCCTACCAAGGCCCACGCCCCCGCCCTATCCCCTGTAACCCTACCTAACCTTTGGACACTAAGGGGCAACTAAGGGGCAATCTATCAAGGCCAATCCCCCTAACCTGCACATCTTTTGACTGTGGAGGAAACCTGGAGGAAATGGCAGCAGCACGGTGGCACAGTGGTTAGCACTGCTGCCTCACAGCGGCAAGGACCCGGGTTCAATTCTGGTCTGTGTGAACTTTGTTCGTTTTCCCAGTGTCTGCATGGGTTTCCTCTAGGTGCTCTGGTTTGCTCGAAAAGTCCAAATATGTTCAGGCTAGGTGGAATGTCCATACTAAGTTGCCCCTTGGTGTCCAGGGATGAACAGGTTCCGGGGATAGACCAGGGGTGTGGGCCTAGGTAGGGTATTCTTTCACGGTGCTGACTCGATGGGCCAAATGGCCTCCTTCTGTACTATAGGAATTCTGGGAAATCCATGCAGACACATGGAGAATGTGCAACACCACACATTCAACCAAGGACCCAATTGAACAGGGGTCCCTGGTGTTGTGAGACAGCAGTGCAAATCGGTGGGCCACCATTTTACCCATGTTATTTTGTTTCTGCCTTGTTTACTTCAATTATATTATTCATTTATAATAATCTCATAATAAAATGTTGGGCTAGATTCTCCGCCGCGCCATGCCACTTTTCAGCCTCGACCCGCCGGCGGGATTCTCCGTTAGGCCGACCGGTCAATGGGATTTCACATTGTGGGGCAGCCACACGCCGTTGGGAAACCCCTGGGCGCTGGCAAAAAGGAGAATCATGCCGGTGAGAATCCCGCCCGTTGTGTTTTGATGTTTCAGTAAGACTTTGTACAAGCTTGTAAAGTTTAATGTAAAACATTTGTTAACAAAAAAAATTTTATAAATAGGAAATTTTGAAAGCAGTTGACATTTAACTTTGTCAGCTGAACAATGGCATTAAACTACCTCAACTTTTACAAATTTCTTGAATATTTTCACTTAAACACAATGGTCAATAAAATATATTTCCCCGCATAAACACAACGGCTGTGTCGAGAGGTATAAGGGGGAGGTTTTGACATTGTTAATGTTACAAGCTCAAAGCCCGAAAGCAGCAGCTGCTGAAGCGCAGTGTCCTGGCACAAATCTCCTCTAACATCATTTTGGGATGTCCTTTGGCAGTACACTCTTAGGTAATTGATACCTGTCAGAGAGATAGTTCACATTAACTTACAAGAGGCTTGTATATGTCAATTAAGGCATTAAACTTTGAAGTCATCACTGAGGTTTGTAAGGATGAGCATTACATCAGGGAGACAGTTAAACAACACAGCTTAAAATACATTGCAAAATCCAAATGTACTTCAGCTCTGAATCAGCTAGGAGAACTGGCATGTTGACATTAGTGTCTTTGAAAGAGTCAATAGCACCATATCGAGGCCATGATTATCCGAAATCACCTCCGCAGAGCCACCCATGTGCTTCGGATGTCAGAGTCTCGACTGCCAAAGCAAATCTTCTCCATCCAGCTCAAGAAAGGATCCCAAACAAGAGGAGGAGAAAGGGATCTCTTCAAAGACACCTTAAAAGTTTACTTCAAGAAATGGAACATAGACATCAATGCTTGGAAACCTATGTTCAGAAGAGATCTACTTGGAAAAACCTCTTGATTAAAGGGTCACAATTCTTTGAGAACACCCGAAGGCAAGAGGAGGTGTGGAAAAGGAGCCTGAGAAAGGAATACCCATGACCGAGTGTCCAAGGACCAATCCAACCTTTTGGAAACTTAAGCCAAATGAGTGATAGATTTAAAAAATATATAATTTAGAGGACCCAATTCATTTTTTTCCAATTTGGGGCAGTTTAGCGTGGCCAATCCACCTACCCTGCACATCTTTGGGTTGTGGGGGGAAACCCACGCAAACACGGGGAGAATGTGCAAACTCCACACAGACAATGATCCAGAGCCAGAATCAAACCTGGGACCTCGGCGCCGTGAGGCAGCTGTGCTAACCACTGCGCCACCGTGCTGCCCTATGAGTGATAGATGATGCGGCTCTAGGACCGGGCTCAACAGTCACACAATGACCCACAATACCCGTGACCATTAACACATAGTATCTTAAGTGGACAATCATACTCATTAGCGAGTGATCACCGCATTCTATCCATTATAATTTCTTTAATAGAATTAACATCCTCATGACAAACCAAAGTTTGAAGAAATCTTTTTTTCACTTTCTGTGACTCCAGACTCACTTTATACAGTAAAGTATCCTTTTAATGGAATTAACGGTCTCATGACAAACCAAAGTTAAAAAATATATATATCTTCCTTTCACTTTATTTGCATTTTGAACATATTTATAAATGCTAAACACTAATAACGTAAAACATTAACCTACCAAAACAATCTCTCCTGCCTCTGCTAGAGCAAAAAATAAAAGTGCAAATAAAAAGGTGGTGAAAACACATGTAACATTGGGCAAGTGGTCCAAGTTAGCACTGTCCCTGCATTTTTCATTGAGCAGATCCAACGCAGTGCAGGACTTTAAGCAAAGAAAAGAAAACCGGCCGGGAGTTTAAATGCCATGCGTTTCCAGGGCGCCTGCCTGTGCGCCCTACTTCTGGGTCATCACGCCCCGCGTGTGTAGCAGACCAGTGGCTTAAGTCGCTGACCGGAGAGGAAATTGTAGCAAAATCTGATGTAACTTATCTCATAGAATTGCACAGCACCTTTAAACAGAATGATGTAGTGGATGTCAATTTATGTCCTGTGTTCCCTATGTGGTGAATAATTGCTTTAAATTGAGCAAGAAGAAACAAATCTCTGTCCTTCAGAGGAGGTATGAAAATCAGTAGACTAATTGGTGTGTTGTTTAAATGACAGTCCAATTTTCCACAACAGCCATAGGAACATAGCATTCCATTTAACTCCTTGAACCTGTTCTGTCATTCGGTGAAGTCATGGCTGATGTGTGACCTAACTCCATTTACATGTCTTTGCACCATATCATATAATACCTTTGACGAACAGAAATCTATCAAGCTCGGTTTTAAAATTAATGATTGATTTAGAAAATGTGTTTTTTAAAGAAGAAATCCAAAATGACAGTTATTTACTGAACGTGGGATCATCATCAATTGAACTTTTTTTATATGATTTCAGCCAGTTTCAGTCTCCCCAGAAGTTTTGGTTTCCAATCTCAGTTTCGGTCTAGTTTCCTTAGAAACGGAGAGAATCAGTTTCCTTTCTCAATGGGCGTGATTCGGTGAACAAAAGGTTAAGTCCACTTTTCGGCAGGTTTAGCGGGGTTTTTCTCAGTGCCTGCAGTGCTGAGAATCGCCCTGCTGATTCCGCCCCGGGGTTTCCCCCCCGAGGTCACACTTAGAGAGATTTCCTGCTGGCAAGCTCAACCGGCTGTTCACAGATCGGGGCACCATTTTGGGTGGCAGCCCAAATCTTGGCCCCCCCCCCACCTCGCTCTCTGCCCCCCCCTCATGCCAACCTTGTTGGGGTTCTTTGGAACCCCCCTAACCCCTCCTCCAATCGGCAATTACCCCCAAGGCCGACCTTTGGCAGTATTTATCTGCACCTGGGCACCCTGGCAATGCCAGCCTGGTACCCTGGTAATGCCAACCAGGCATTCAGTCTGTGATAAGCTGGCACTGCCGATGTGTCTGGGTGGCATTGCCAGGGTGCTAGGCTGGATGTGCCAAGGGGTCCGGGTGCCAGGATACAACCGTGCCCTGTCTCCGCCCACCACGGGGTACCTAATGCCCTGCGAGACCCCCCGAGGCACCATTACGCCTGGTTCGCGTTTGTGTGAATTATTATTAAATGGTGCCCAGATGAGGTCTTATAGCCATAGCTGTTGAGTCCCGGGTGCCGGGTGAATCCATCATCCAGATATTTAAATGAGGGTGACTAGTGATCGGCCCGGCACCTGGTACAGTGCCCGATTTGGGGCTCTCCCAGGATTCACCCGGTGCACCCGGATCCGTGCCCAATATATATTTCCGGTTTCCCTTTACAATAAAGGATTGTCTCAAAAATACATGCTTTGAAACTATGGATTCCATCTCAGTAGGAAGAACTTCTTTGTACTCTTGAATGATCTGGCATTAGTTTTTTTCCCCTAGTCCTCTAAACCTTGAGAACACAGCTAACTTGCAAATAGCATTGCTCAATCTGCCCGATTTGTTTTCCATATTATCTTGAAAATTTTGATCAAAACCATGCCTTAAATTTCCAAATTCCAGGGAATACAAGACTAGCTTGTTCAATCTCTCCTCATAGATTAACTGTTGTAGTCTAGATGTCATTCTAGAAAATGTAGTCTGCACTCCTTCCGAGGCCAATATATCCTTCTGGAACAGTGCTGCCCAGTACTTCAGGTGTGAACTAACCAGGGCTTTGTGTATCTGAAGCATGACTTCTAACCCTTTTCACTCTCTTCCTCTCGATATAAAGTCGAGAACCAGTTAGCCTTTTTGATTATTTTCTACACCTACTGCCAAAATGTTAATGAAATATGCACCTGAACTCCAATGCTCTTTGGACCTGTCAGGCTTGACCTACCCTTTACAAATCCATGCTGGTTCTCTTTGAGCAGTTGAACATTTTCAATGTATTCAGTTACCCTATCCTTAATTATAAATTCTAGCAATTTCCTGACAACCGATGTTAAGCTACCCGGTCTGTAATTCCCCTTTTTTTTCTGTCTTTCACCTTTTTTAAACAACTTGGTGACATTTTCAACCTTCCAGTCCAAGGGAATGGTTGCAAAATTGGGAGAACCTTGAAAGATTATAGTTAGAATATCTGCAATGTTCTACCCTAACTTCTTTTAAAATGAAGAGGAAGTAAATCACATGATCCTGGATCCGTCACTCTTTAATGCAATTAATTTATCCGTTAATATTATCTTCCTTCTGTCAATTTTGTTGGATTGTCTTTTTTTTATGGGATGTGACATTGCGTACTAGGTCAGATATTTATTGTCCATATCTTAAATTCCCTTGAGAGGGCGGTGGTGAGCTGCCTTCTTGAACCACAGTGGTGTAGGCATATCCACAGTGCTGATAGAGAGGGAGCTCCAGTGACAATAACCAAGCCCTATTTCTTATGTTATCACTCCTGGAGTGAATCGATCTTTCCGCACCGTCTTAAAACTTTAAAAAGTTATGGCTCTAGTTCAACCTCTCAGCCTCTGTTAAGAGCAGACCAGGTGTCTATAACAAGCCTCTGACCTGCTTTTGTAGCCACTGTATTTGTATGGCTGGCCCAGTTCAGTTTCTGGTCAATGGAATCCTCAATATGTTGTTAGTGGTGGATTCAGTGATGATAATGCCTTGAATTTCAAGGAGAGGTGTTTGGAATCTCTCTTGTTGGATTTGGTCATTTCCTGGCACTTGTGTGGTACTACCCTCTTATCAGTCCAAGTCTGAATGTTGTCCACGTCTTGCTGCATATGAGCACAGACATCTTCAGTATCTGAGTAGTCGTGAATTGTGCTGAACATTGTACAATCATCTGCAAACCCCTTCTGACCTTATTCTGACCAAGTCTTTGATGAACTGGCTGAAGATGGTTGGGCAAGGGACACTACTATAGGGAACTCCTGCAGCAATGACCTGGGACTGAGATGATTAATCTCCAACAACCACAGCCATCTTCCTTTGTGCTAGGTATGACACCACCAGAGGGGACACCCCCCCCCCCCCCAACGTACCAATTCCTATTGACTCCAGTTTTGCTGGGCTACTTGATGTCATACAGTCAAATGCTGCCTTGATGTCAAGGGCAGTGACTCTCACCTCACCTCTTTAATTCAGCTCTTTTTTCCATGTTTGGACTCAGGCTGTAATGGGGTCAGGAGCTGATTGGGAGTGACAGAACCCAAGCTGAGCCTCAGTGAGCAAGTTATTGCTGAATAAATGCTACTTTATAGCACTGTGGATTATGCCTTTCTTCATTTAGCTGATGATTGAGAGTAGACTGTTGGGGTCGGGTTGAATTTGTCCTGCTATTTGTGGACAGGACATACCTGGACAATTTTCTCTATTGCTGGGTATATGCCAGTGTTGTAGCTGTACTGGAACAGCTCGGCTAAGGGTGAACCTCAGCACAGGTCTTCAGTGCTATTGCCGGAATGTTGTCAAGGTCCATAGCATTTTCAGTATCAAGTACCTTCAACCATTTTGTGATATCATGTGAAGTGAATCGAGTTGGCTGAAGACTGGCATCTATGACTCCATTTTGAGAGATTGGGGCACAACGGACAGAATCTTGGACTCTCCCCTTTGGTGATTGAGCATTTATTCAGGCGGGCGGGTGGCAGGTGGGGACCCTGTCATCTTCCCACCTGCACTCTGACTTAAGTTCATGGCAGGAAACTCTGCTGTCAGCTTTCTTGCCATACTGCCAATTGAAGCCCTAAAGTGGGCAATTAACATCTACTTAAAGTCCTCAACCTGCTGCAGTTGTTGTCTGCTTATATTAACCCAATGGTTAATAGGGGATTCATGTGGGGTTGCTTGTGAGTTACTAGCGAGAATTCCTCATTCAAAGATATTCGCTACCTTATTGAAGAGACCCATTGACAGCCACCCCCTTTGCTTTTGCTGCTAATCCCATCCTCCACCTTGCAAGTCCTGCCATTACTTACGGCTGGCTTTGGGTGGCTTTTGTACCAGCCGCAGTCACCACCTCACTAATAGGATTGCTGTTCAATAGAGCTGCTGGCCTCTGGTTGATTGGGGACCGGAGCCACCTCTGGCCTGTCAAGTGCCTGAGTGGAATAAGATGTAGCGGGTCTTCCTTAAAAGAGATAATGTGGTGCCTTTGCTAGCTCTCCAACTGACAGCTCCCACCACCTCCACAAGATTCCACCTTATGATTCTATCTTTGATCACCAGGAAACACTGCTGCTGCTGCCCTTTGTTATACTTCAGGAAAAGTAGCAAGTTAACATGCTGAGAAATATCGGACTACTACCACTTCAAATTGTTGCAGTCCTTCTACCTTGCAGTAATGGTTTCCCTACTCACTCCTCCCTTCCCCCCCCCCTTTTCGGTTATTGATAGATTGTTATGATAGCTTTTCATAAACTTTGCAGTGCAGATATTCAGGCACTTCATTAAAAATGTTAGACGATGACAAGCCACAACAAAGCATTAACTTCCGCAGCCAGAACATATCACTGTTTTTGTTTTGTCTATTTTATCTTCTTATCTCATTATTAAAATGACTTGATAAAAATCTGTTATTCAATTGCAGGGTATTACACTCATATCTCGACATTGGCTGATGTTCAGGAGAATGTCATGGAATACCTTCACGTTCTCAGCCGTCCAATGGTCATTAATCATGATCATGACATTATTTGGACAGAAGCATACATGGACAATGCTGTAAGTTTGCTGTTAAACCATAGCTCTGGACGTTCTTCTGTATAATTGTAAAATCAGATGTATGTGAACATCTGCGAGTGTAACTCTTTACATCTACTTCTCCATAGAAGCTTAAAGGATTTTCATTTATTTCTTCTCTCAAAATTGAGGTTTGCAAAACTAGACTACATCCAGCATCTGTTATGAGATCACAAATTGCACTTGTAATATATGTTACCTGTAGTAAAATATAACTTCCTGCCATAACTTCAAAGGAACCTACAGTACATGTTAACTACTGTAGGTGGATGTTTCAGGGACTGCTTTCTACTGCTACAAGAAACTCAGCTTGATCAGAAGAATACATGCAGAAGTGAAGTCCTCAAATCATTCTGCTATCTTCAGCCACTAATACTTTATCATCATCATGGTACCCTTATTTGCCTGTAATGTACTTTCATCCTGATTCAACCAATCTATCATCTTCAGTTTGTAGTGTAATATTATCCTGATTTCCATTGTCTACTGCATTGCATAATTAACCTGCTAAAAGATAGAACTTCTCTTCATATAGTATCAAATTATTTCGAGCTTTTAACTAGATGAAATATCGCTAAGTTGAGAGAAGCTGCAGAATAATGTTGAATATCAGTGAAATGGGTGCTAACCATTGCAGTGTTGAAACCTAACCTGGTTGTGGTCCAGATTCTACTTTAAATCCATTTATTCTTTAATCATTTTCATGTACAGTTGATTAAATCAGGTCACCACACTCTAGAAACTAAAATATTAACTTGAGGTGTACATGGAAATGGCGCAAAAGGAGGACAATTGCTGTCTTACCATGCTCATTCTTTTAGGATCCTGGATAAGAACCCAGCTATTTGCCATTTGTAAATCTGTGAGGAATGGTTACTGCCCTACAAACTTTAATTTAAACACACAATTACGCACATTAACAACAGAGAAAAGCTTTACAGGTAACAGTCACAGTGGTTCTTAGGTAAAAGAAAAAACTTTAACTTACTTCCTAAACCTGCCACTATATTCCAATTGAGTAAATCAATACAGTTCAAATACCACTCCTGAATAAAGTTAACATGCAGAACAATGCCAGCAGCGCGGGTTCAATTCCCGTACCAGCCTCCCCAAACAGGCACTGGAATGTGGCGACTAGGGGCTTTTCACAGTAACTTCATTGAAGCTTACTTGTGACAATAAGCGATTATTTATTTATTTATTCAGATTAAAACCACAGGAAAAACTAACTTCTTCAGACAGAACTGGATCCTCCCCTTAACTACATGATCTGCACCCAAAGCATAAGACGTTCTTCTGTTTCCTCCCACAAGATATCCCATAGCCTCTTCAATCAAGACCAAGCATAATACCCCATATAATTCATCTACACCCAGTTGTCCTTTAAATGTAAACAATATTCCATTAGCTAGCTAGCTGTAACAAGTAAATGGTTCTCAAATCTATAAGCAGAACGTTTCACCTGCAAAATCAATGATTACATCGCTTTTATGAACCCTTAATCACAGCTTTAGCAGACCAAGTTTGAATAACATTACTGCAAAAAAAAAAAAAGACTATTTCTTACATTCAGCACAATTCTTATTAGTCATGTTCAGCCCTCTAATTCTTTTCCATTCTGTTAAATTACCACATCTATACAGTTCCGATGTACATCATTTTCAATGCCTTCTTTTAATGCGATCTTTCGCTTTCATTCTTAACCATTTATCAACTTCAACCTAAGGAGGTGCAGGAATGATTTGCTTGCAGAAACCTGCCAGTCTTTCTATAGTTAGTTACTTGGAATTATTCCTCTTCAAGGTTCTTCGTGTGGCCAAGGCCCTGGAGCTGTTAAAATTACCACAACATTACTTCAATTGTTTCTTATCAGAGAGAAATGCATTCAGGTGTTTCAAGGATATTAGGGTGGAATTTCCGTATTCTCCCTTATTGACATGAGAGGGGGAACATGCAGAAAATTCCCACCACCTTCAACTTGAAATTGGGGCAACATTTAAACAGGATGGAAATCTGCCTGTCTAGCATCAATAGTGGATAAGCCAGAATTCATTTCAGCAGAATGCCATCAAGGTTGAAGGCATACTATGTCTGGTCAACACACACAATTCTGTACAAATAGATTAACGGAAGAGAAAACCCTGGATTGAATATAATAAATAATTAACAGGGTGGTTATGGGGTCTTTCGGAGGGGCTGAATGGTTTATCATCCGGAATTATGTTGTAATCGTAACAGTCAGACCAAAGGCTATCTCAATCCCAGGAATTTTTTGCATGTAAGTAACTGAATTAGACAGTTGAGCTGCATTATTTCTACTATTATATGAATAGTTTGGATCTTCAGGCTTTCTAGTACATGTCTAGGCATTGGAGAGGGAAGTTCAATCTTGTCACTTTCAAGGCCTGTGCCCAGTCCAACCTTGCTTGTGTTGTTTTACACTGCTTCACTATGGATAATGATCAGAGTGAGAGCAGACCAAATGACATCAGTGAGATCCCTATTGGGCTGTCAGTTGGTTATCTGTAACTAGCTCTAACCGTGCTGAACCTGGAAAACACCCCATCCTCCACACTGGAACTGCAGGCCTTTGCAAACATAATCTGAGGAAACTTGAGACAAATACCAACTCCCAAAAGGGTTTCTAGTATGAGGAGTTATATCTGAGTTGCCAGCATGATGTTTGGCATGGTTTCCAACGCCTATACCAAAATGTGATGCTCAGAAAGCATACTTTTGAAAAACGAAGCAGGCCTTTTGAGGTCTGCAGCTAGAAAAAGATAAAACCAAACTCTTTGGAGAGTTTTATAGAATCATAGAAGTTTACAGCATGGAAACAGGCCCTTCAGCCCAACCAGTCCATGCCGCCCAGTTTTTAACCATTAAGCTAGTCCCAGTTGCCCGCACTTGGCCCATAACCCTCTATACCCATCTTACTCATGTAACTATCTAAATGTTTTTTAAAAGACACAATTGTACCCGCCTCTACTACTACCTCTGGCAGCCCATTCCAGACACTCACTACCCTCTGAGTGAAGAAATTGCCCCTCTGGGCCCTTCTGAATCTCTCCCCTCACCTTAAACCTATGCCCTCTAGTTTTAGACTCCCCTACCTTTGGGAAAAGATGTTGACTATCTACCTTATCTATGCCCCTCATTATTTTATAGACCTCTATAAGATCACCCCTAAGCCTCCTACACTCCAGGGAAAAAAGTCCCAGTCTATCCAGCCTCTCCTTATAACTCAAACCATCAAGTCCCGGCAACATCCTAGTAAATCTTTTCTGCACTCTTTCCAGTTTAATAATATCCTTCCTATAATAGGGTGACCAGAACTGCACACAGTATTCCAAGTGTGGCCGTACCAATGTCTTGTACAACTTCAACAAGACGTCCCAACTCCTGTATTCAATGTTCTGACCAATGAAACCAAGCATGCCGAATGCCTTCTTCACCACCCTGTCCACCTGCGACTCCACCTTCAAGGAGCTATGAACCTGTACTCCTAGATCTCTTTGTTCTATAACTCTCCCCAACGCCATACCATTAACTGAGTAGGTCCTGGCCTGATTCGATCTGCCAAAATGCATCCACCTCACATTTATCTAAATTAAACTCCATCTGCCATTCGTCGGCCCACTGGCCTAATTGATCAAGATCCCGTTGCAATCCTAGATAACCTTCTTCACTATCCACTGTGCCACCAATCTTGGTGTCATCTGCAAACTTACTAACCATGCCTCCTAAATTCTCATCCAAGTCATTAATATAAATCACAAATAACAGTGGACCCAGCACCGATCCCTGAGGCACACCACTGGTCACAGGCCTCCAGTTTGAAAAACAACCCTCTACAACCACCCTCTGCCTTCTGTCCTCCAGCCAATTTTGAATCCAATTGGCAACCTCACCCTGGATCCCGTGAGCTTTAACCTTCTGCAACAACCTACCATGCGGTACCTTGTCAAAGGCTTTGCTAAAGTCCATGTAGACAACATCTACTGCACTGCCCTCATCTACCATCTTGGTCACCCCCTCAAAAAACTCAATCAAATTTGTGAGACATGATTTTCCACGCACAAAGCCATGCTGACTGCCCCGAATCAGTCCTTGCCTCTCTAAATGCTTGTAGATCCTGTCTCTCAGAATACCTGCTAGCAACTTACCTACTACAGACGTTAGTCTCACCGGTCTGTAGTTCCCAGGCTTTTCCCTGCTGCCCTTCTTAAACAAGGGCACAACATTCGCCACTCTCCAATCTTCAGGCACCTCACCTGTGGCTGCCGATGATTCAAATATCTCTGTTAGGGGACCCGCAATTTCCTCCCTAGCCTCCCACAACACCCTGGGATACATTTCATCAGGTCCCGGGGATTTATCTACCTTGATGCGCTTTAAGACTTCCAGCACCTCCTCCTCTGTAATATGCACACTTCTCAAGACATCACTATTTATTTCCCTTAGTTTCCTAACATCCATGCCTTTCTCCACCGTGAATACCGATGAGAAATATTCATTCAGGATCTTACCCAACTCTTGTGGCTCTGCACATAGATGCCCTTGTTGATCCTTAAGAGGCCCTACTCTGTCCCTAGTTACTCTTTTCCCCTTTATGTATTTGTAGAATCTCTTTGGATTCTCCCTTGCATTATTTTCCAAAGCAATTTCATGTCCCCTTTTTGCCCTCCTGATTTCCCTCTTAACTCTACTTCAACAATCTCTATACTCTTCAAGGGATCCACTCGATCCCAGTTGCTTATGTACGTCATATGCCTCCTTTTTCTTTTTTGACCAGAGTCTCAATATCTCGAGTCATCCAGGGTTCCCTACTTCTACCAGCCTTACCCTTCACTCTAAAGGGAATGTGCTTACCCTGCACCCTGGTTAACACATTTTTAAAAGCCTCCCATTTACCAGCCGTCCCTTTGCCTGCCAACAGTCTCCCCCAATCTACCTCTGCAAGTTCCTGTCTGATACCATCAAAATTCGCCTTGCCCCAATTAAGAATTTTAACTCTTGGGCCAGACCTATCATTCTCCATAGCTATCTTAAAACTAATGGAGTTATGGTCACTTGTCCCAAAGTGATCTCTCACTAGCACTTCTGTCACTTGCCCTTCCTTATTTCCCAAGACGAGGTCAAGTTTTGCCCCCTCTCTAGTCGGTCCATCCACATACTGAATGAGAAATTCCTCCTGAATACACTCAACAAATTTCCCTCCATCCAAGCCCCTAATGCTATGGCTGTCCCAGTCAATGTTGGGAAAGTTAAAGTCCCCTACTACTACCACCCTATTATTCTTGCAGCTATCTGTAATCTCCTTACATATTTGCTCCTCTATTTCCCGCTGACTATTTGGGGGCCTGTAGTACAGTCCTACCAAGGTGATCTCTCCCTTCTTATTTTTCAGTTCCACCCATATAGACTCAGTGGGCGAACCCTCGGATATATCCCCTCTAAGTACTGCCGTGATGTTCTCCCTAATCAAAAACGCCACTCCCCCTCCTCTCTTACCTCCTGTTCTATCCTTTCTATAGCATCTGTACCCCGGAACATTGAGCTGCCAGTCCTGCCCCTCCCTTAGCCATGTTTCAGTCATAGCTATAATATCCCAGTCCCATGTGCCCATCCATGCCCTGAGTTCATCCGCTTTGCCCTTCAGGCCCCTTGCATTGAAATAAATGCAGTTTAATGTAGACCTTCCTTGCTCTCTGCCCTGCTTTCTCAGGTCATGCTTGACACACTCTCCCTTCCTGCCTTTTGTTTCTGTCCCCACTGACTTCCTACATCGGTGCCCATCCCCCTGCCACATTAGTTTAAACCCTCCCCAACTGCACTAGCAAACACCCCCCCCGAGAACATTGGTTCCGGTCCCACCCAGATGCAGACCGTCCGATTTGTACAGGTCCCACCTCCTCCAGAACCGGTCCCAATGTCCCAGGAATTTGAAACCCTCCCTCTTGCACCATCTCTCAAGCCACGTATTCATCCTAGCTATCCTGTCATTCCTACTCTGACTATCACGTGGCACTGGTAGCAATCCTGAGATTACTACCTTTGAGGTCCTACTTTTTAGTTTAACTCCTAACTCCCTAAATTCAGCTTGTAGGACCTCATCCCATTTTTTACCTATATCGTTGGTGCCTATATGCACCACGACAGCTGGCTGTTCACCCTCCCCCTCCAGAATGCCCTGCAGCCGCTCCGAGACATCCTTGACCCTTGCACCAGGGAGGCAACATACCAACCTGGATTCTCGTTTGCGTCCACAGAAACGCCTGTCTATTCCCCTTACAATTGAATCCCCTATCACTATAGCTCTGCCACTCTTTTTCCCGCCCTTCTGTGCAGCAGAGCCAGCCACGGTGCCATAAACCTGGCTGCTGCCACCTTCCCCTGGTGAGCCATCTCCCCCAACAGTTTCCAAAACGGTAAATCTGTTTTGGAGGGAGATGACCGCAGGGGATCCCTGCACTGCCTTCCTACTCTTCCTCTGTCTGTTGGTCACCCATTCCCTATCTGCCTCAGTAATTTTAATCTGCGGTGTGACCAACTCACTGAATGTGCTATCCACAACTTCCTCAGCATCGTGGATGCTCCAAAGTGAGTCCATCCGCAGCTCCAGAGCCGTCAAGCGGTCTAACAGGAGCTGCAGTTGGACACACTTCTTGCAGATGAAGGAGTCAGGAACACCAGAAGGGTCCCTGACTTGCCACATCTCACAAGAGGAGCATGACACGGGTCTGAGCTCTCCTGCCATGACTTAAACCTGAAGTTAAATTTGAACTACACTACATAGCTAAGAGAAAGTCAAAGAGAGAGAAATCACTTACCTGTTACAAGCCAATCACTCACCTGCTAGCTGTGATGTAATTGCTCCCGAGGCTCCCTCACAGGTCTGCTTCTCTGCACCTCCTTAAGATGAGCACCAAATTCCCTTAACTAGTTAATTAATTTACTTAATTAATTGGATTTTTTTTTGGGGGGGGGGGGGGGGAACTCAACCCCAAACACCAAACTCCAAAAAACCAACACAGCCCTCACTCACCTCTTACCCGAACTCAGCCTTACCCAAACTTAGATACACTCTGTTTGCCTCCAGCACTCCTTTTCTATAGGCACTTCAGCCACACCTTTTGTATCCTTCCTGATTTACAGTCAGCCAATAGGCCTGCTCCCAAAACTGATCTCCCGAAACTAACAGCTGACCTGCAAGGTAAGAAAGTGGTTAATCAGTACTTACCTCACCCAGGCAGCGACCTTTTAATCTGTCCCCTCTGCCTCGCAGCTCCCGCGCTTTTTCAAACTCCCGCGCTGTTTCCAAGGTCCCGGCTCCCTCTCTCTCCCGAACAGCTGACCTGCAAGGTAAGAAAGTGGTTAATCAGTTTTGTAGGGTTGTTCTCCTTGGAAAGGATGTTTGGTACAACTGTCAAGATTACAACAGATTTAAAGTCTTGAGAAAGAGATACAGAGCGGATGTAAAGAATAACATTTTTACATAACCGGAAGTAAGGACCTGGAATTTAGTGTCTACGAAGATGATTGAAGTGGAGATGATTAATTATGTCAAAAGAATAACCTTTGAAGGAAATAAACTATAGGAATAGAGTGGGGGAATGGGATTGAATGGATTGATCTGCAGAGAGCTGGTATGGACTTGATGAGCCAAATGGCCTGTTTTTGTGCCGTAATAACAATGGCAGAGTTTTACAGCACAGTAGCGGGCAGATGTCTAACCTTGCATGCTGTTAAATTGGGGATAATGTTGCCAGGGGAGCTTCCTGATGTCATTACACCTGATTTCTGTATCAGAGGAGGCAGGTAGACTCAAAAGTCAGATGCCCATTCACCCTCCAGTAAAGGCCAATTAACATAATTAACGGGGCAATTGAATTGAATATTGCTCAGCCTGCATGCTTCCTGACACATGGGCTGCACAGGCTGGTGCAAATCATGACAGGCAGCTTTATCATGAGCAAGGACGGGACAGAAGCATTCAACATAGCAGAGCAAGAAGTAAGGAAGCTACTGTTAAGGTTGAAGCAGGTTATATGGTAGGATATTTTCCTTGCAACTGGGTGAACCTCTACCAGTTATACTGTTATTATACAGAGGCTCAAAGCTTTTTTTTATTTAAAATTTTTAAAAAATAAATTTAGAGTACCCACTTCATTTTTTCCAATTAAGGGGCAATTTTGCGTGGCAAACCCACCTAGCCTGCACATCTTTGGGTTGTGGGGGCGAAACCCATGCAAACACGGGGAGAGTGTGCAAATTCCACAGGGACAGTGACCCAGAGCCGGGATCGAACCTGGGACCTCGGCGCCGTGAGGCAGCTGAGCAAACCCACTGCGCCACCATGCTGCCCCCATAGGCTCAAAGCTTCACGATGCCTCCGTCAGTGCAGTTGTTTTAAAGCTTGGCTGCTGCACACAATCCCTAACTGAATCATAAAGATTTTCCATTCAGTTGGATGCTCCTCCTCTGAGGAGGAGGAGGGCAGGAGAAGGATGGAGAGGGGGCAAGCTGGTTAGGGACAGCGGTAACATGTCTGGCATTAAGAACATTTGAGAGACGCTGAAGGCAAGTGAGGGGAGCATGGGCAAGATTGTTCCTGGAGGAGCCAATACCCTACTGGCAGAATACACTGCCAACTGTCCAACTGTTTGGACATGATAGAGGTTCAAAGTAGAAGGCTTCACCTTTCAAAAGCAGCAGTCACTTCAATATGCAACATGATTGGTGGGAAGATTGCTTCAAATATATTGGTGGAGGGGGGGGGGGGGGAGGACTCAGTGCCTGTGGCCTTAAAAGTGATTGTCACCCTTAGTTGTGGCGGACATTCTCCGGTCACCTGAGGCAGTGAGGGCCCAGGAGTTGGCAGACTCCTGTGCAGTGACAGGAGCCTCCTTTGTTGATGTGGCTTCCTGAGGTACTAATGTCACTGGAAAAAAGGCAGAAAAATTGTGACTATCAGGAGCATCTGGGAGAGGAGCCCCCAGACGCAGACAGCTGCTGCTCATGTATGGACCTCCCTGCTCACCATAGATGAACCGGAACCTGGCTAAGACTTCAAATTGAGTTAGAGAAAATGCTTATTCATTCATATATTAATAGATCAATCACCAATTTCAACTGGCAAAAACAAAATAAATATTTACACTTGGGACGCAGAGTGAGTGCATGGCTCTCACAGTCAATATTGTCGACAATCAGCTTCACTTCACTTGCCCTTGCTTTACATGTGTATCACTTCAGCCATACCAGTAGGAAAAAACCTACACAAGCGGAAATCAGCAGAATATGGCAATCCTGTGCATGGGCAACGGTCAACAAAATGTCTCATGGGCCACACTCAGAACCCAGATGGACTGCATCTGGCCCCAAGGCCACAGGTTTTCCACCACTACTCTGGAAGTTCCAACAGATTGCCATGTACCTCCTGCTGGACATCCAGCATTTGCTGCCTGACCGGGATTCAGCTGTTCCAACAATATAATGGATCTCTTGACTCTCAGCCAAGCCACATTACGTATTCTTGGCTGAGAATCATTCAAATAATAAAACACCTGAGCCCCAGAGAAAACAGTATACAGTTGACAGCACTAGTTCTCTGATCTATGCTCTCAATTTCAAACAGCCCAACTCCACATCCAGCAGCTCCTTCAGCTGCCTCTGAACTGTTTCCCAGGTCGACTGGCCCGACTTTAGGCTAACCCCCCCATCTCTCCCCACACAATGCTAATCGAGTTTTTGCGGGCACTTACTCCCTAGGTGGGCTGGCCAAGACAAGAATCTTCCCAAATCCCATTACCTGTCTTGTGGCTGAGGGCCCAGATTTTCACTTCCAGTCTGAGTGCACAGAGATGGAGAGTTCCCAGTCCAGGCAGTGGGCTAGATTCAGGCAATCCCAGAGGTAGTAGGGGGAATTGGCAGGCTGAGAGAGGCTTAGGAATTCAGGTACGGATAGATCTTCAGAAAGGCCCATTTGCGAGATTGTTCATCAATGGTGAAGCCCCTGTGATAGTTGAACACACATGCACCAAGCATTTGCACAAAGTCATTTGCTGTGAAAATGATTGGTGCATGTAAGCAGACAAAAGTGAATGAGAGCATTATAATCTGAATGGCTCACAATGTTTCCACCTTCCATTTTTATTCATAGAATATCACATAGAGCAGACACAGGGAAGGGGTGGGCCCAGCTGCCCATTGCTTTTCTGATCAGGACTTTAACATTTTGCTGAAAGAAGTCCAAAAGAGGAGAGCAGTCCTCTACCCCGTTGGCTGGTGTCATCCACTGGCAGCAACTAAAGGCTTGGATTCAAATTGTGACAGCAATGAGTGCAGCAACAGACTGTCAGTGCTCATTGATTCAGTGCTGGAAAAGGTTCAGTGACCCGCTGTGTTCCAGCAAGGTATGCAATCTCCTCATCCACACATAAGTCCAAAGGAAAGGTTATATCTGCATGTTGCAGCTGAGGTGCGTGACATGACACACATTGTTGCTTAAGTGTTGAGGCTGATCTGTGTCTACAGCTAAAGTAGGTATGCACAGATCACATTTGAAAGAGCAGTGTGGTGCACAGACACAGTGAAGAGCAATAGCCCTCCATGCACCAGAGATCTGGCTGGCATAAATTCAGATTATCATTGGAGTCGAAACGATGGAGAACGCCCTAGGGATGGCCAAGACTGGAGGTGGGTTAGCCTTCTTGTGATACGTGCATTCCATTGAACATGTGGGCATGGAGATTGCCAGTCTGCTGCTGATGATAAATCACTGTTACTAGTTGATAACGTAGTGTTGAAATCACCTTGGTAATGGTGGAGGTCATACTGCCACGTTGCTGAGCTCACTGGGATGTTGGCATGAGAGGAAATATAATGGTGGAGTTGTGCCATATGGCAGCCTGAACATGGTTAAGGCAATGGCGTACATCAGAGCAGGTGTGCACTATGAGAAGGGAGAGACCTAAATAATTCCTTTTGTGTCTCACGGGTTCAGGCTCTCCTCCCCTCGGTCAGGTCATTCCTTGGGCATCAAAAGGAGGAAGAGATGTAACATCATATCACACTTAGCTCGCACATTACCAATTCAGATCCCAACACTCCTGAGGATGTAATGTACCTGCAAATTTGCTGGTTATCTTAAACCAGATAATGTTGCAGTGATGCATGGTGAAGGGTACATTACCAGAGTGCAGGAGGAGGTGTCAGAATTAGAGATATCTGTGCACAGTCCTCCTCAGAGAAGAGATGAAAATCTCAATGATGCTGCATTGGACAAGAATGTAGAGCCATGGTAGTCACTTTTTGGGTCACACTGTTTAGGTGACCAGCAAATGTGACGACATCTGGCAGAGTTACCAGAGGCAGTGGGAGCTCTTGCCCTGTGAATGGAGGAGTCCATCGCCATCATGAACTCCACATTGACCCAGGAGTTCAACTGCATGAGCTCTGACCCAGAGAGAATAGCCAATCTCATGAAGAGACAAATGCAGCAGCACTCCGAGTGCATGCAAGAGTGGCATCTCAGCCAGGAAAGGGTATAAGCCTATCTTGGTAGCCTGGATCAGTCGGTGACTCCGGGAGCGTGTTGACCTCATCTTCATCCCTGGGTGGGACCACGGGGAGGACGGAACGTCCTGGAGCAGGGGCTGTGGTGGGGTGCGCCGGGGGGGGGGGGGAGGGTGGTGTCGGGGCAGAGGGGGGGGTGGTATGTGGGGACCCAGCTGGCGCCAGGTCCCTGAGGGAGACTGTGTCGTGGCAGCCATCGGGGTACGCTACTGATATACCTTCAATTCACCAAGAGGCTGAGAGAGCGAGTGAACATAAGGCTTTATTAGTCGTGAACTTGTATAGCCAGAGTCGGTTGTGCAGATGAGTGCCGCCCACAGGTGGCCAGGTTATATATGGCCCCGGTGAGGGCGGAGCCAGAGGCGGAACCCATCGGGGTTACCGTACAGTACCTGGAAGCAGCTCATATCACCACTTCCAGGTCAAAGGTTACATTAGGTGGATACAATGGTTACAGTGTCATGCATTATGGTGAATACATTCACCACAGCTACGTAGGCGTACTGCGGGTTCGCGTGGAGTAGCTGTGCCCTCTCAACCAACGGGTTCGCCTTGTAGAGCCGCACGTGCTTGCGGAGGAGAACGGGTCCTGGAGCTGCCAGCCATGTTGGGAGCGAAACCCCGGAGGTGGACTTCCTGGGGAAGGCAAGGAGACGTTCATGGGGAGTTTCGTTAGTCGCAGTGCACAGGAGCAACCGAATGGAGTGAAGGGATTCAGGGAGGACCTCCTGCCAGCTGGAGGCCGGGAGATTTCTGGACCGTAGGGCCAACTGGACGGCCTTCCAGACCGTCCCATTCTCCCGTTCCACCTGCCCGTTTCACCGGGGGTTGTAGCTGGTCGTCCTGCTCGAGGCAATGCCCCTGTTGAGCAGGTACTGGCGCAGCTCTGCGCTCATGAATGAGGATCCCCGGTTGCTGTGGATGTAGGCAGGGAAACCGAACAGAGCGAAGATGCTGTTGAGGGCTTTGATGACGGTGGCAGACGTCATATCGGGGCATGGGATGGCGAAAGGGAATCTTGAATATTCGTCGACCACATTGAGAAAATACGTGTTTCGGTCAGTGGAGGGGAGGGGCCCTTTGAAGTCCACGCTGAGGCGTTCAAAGGGGCGGGAGGCCTTCACCAGGCGCGTACGGTCTGGCCGGTAGAAGTGCGGTATACACTCCGCGCAGACCTGGCAGTCTCTGGTGATAGCCCTGACTTCCTCGATGGAGTAGGGCAGATTGCGGGCCTTTATGAAGTGATAAAAGCGGGTGAACCCTGAGTGACAGAGATTGTGGTGCAGGGTCCGGAGTCGGTCCACTTGTGCGCTGGCCCATGTACCTCGGGACACGCCATCGGGGGGCTCATTGAGCTTACCGTGGCGATACAAAATCTCGTAATTGTAGGTGGAGAGCTCGATCCTCCACCTCAAGATCTTATCATTTTTGATCTTACCCCGCTGTGTGTTGTTAAACATGAAGGCAACCGACCGTTGGTCAGTGAGGAGAGTGAATCTCCTGCCGGCCAGGTAATGCCTCCAATGCCGCACAGCTTCAACGATAGCTTGGGCCTCCCTGCCTGGTTGAGGGTGGCGGCCAGAACGACGTCTGATGCATCGTCTCGACTTGGAAGGGGAGCGTCTCGTCGACCGCGTGCATTGCGTTGGCAATGTCGGCCTTGATACGGTTGAAGGCCTGGTGAGCCTCGGCCGTCAGGGGAAAACTGTGGAGTGGATGAATGGGCGGGCCTTGTCCGAATAGTTAGGGACCCACTGGGCACAGTACGAGAAGAACCCCAGGCATCGTTTGAGGGCCTTGGGGCAGTGGGGAAGGGGGAGTTCCATGAGGGGACGCATGCGATCGGGGTCGGGCCCTAGAACTCAGTTCTGAACCACATAGCCGAGGATGGCTAATCGGTTCATGCTAAACACGCACTTCTCCTTCTTGTAGGTTAGTTTGAGGAGTTTGGCGGTATGGAGGAATTTGGAAAGGTTAGCGTCGTGGTCCTGCTGATCGTGGCCGCAGATGGTGACATTATCCAGGTACGGGAAAATGGCCCGCAGTCCGTACTGGCCAACCATTCGGTCCATCTCCCGTCGGAAGACCGAGACCCCGTTAGTGACGCCAAAGGGAACCCTAAGGAAGTGGTAAAGGCGGCCGTCCGCTTCAAACGCGGTGTATGGGCGGTCCGCCTTGCGGATGGGGAGCTGGTGGTAGGCAGATTTCAGGTCCACTGTTGAGAAGACCCGGTACTGTGCAATCTGATTGACCATATCTGATATGCGTGGGAGGGGGTACGCGTCGAGCTGCGTGTACCGATTGATGGTCTGACTGTAGTCAATGACCATCCTGTTTTTCTCCCCAGTTTTCACCACTACCACTTGGGCTCTCCAGGGGCTGTTGCTGGCCTTGATGATATCTTCCCGCAGCAGCCGCTGGACCTCAGACCTGATGAAGGTCTTGACCTGGGCACTGTACCGTCTGCTCCTGGTGGCGATGGGCTTGCAATCCGGGGTGAGGTTCGCAAACAGGGAAGGTGGGTCGACCTTAAGGGTCGTGAGGTCGCACACATTAAGGGGTGGTAGGGGCCCGCCAAATTTCAGAGTTAGGCCCTGGAGGTTGCACTGGAAGTCCAGGCCGAGTAGCAAGGCAGCGCAGAGGTTGGGGAGGACGTAGAGCCGGAAGCCGCTGAACTCTATGCCCTGGCTGGTGAGGGTGGCAGTGCAATACCCCTGGATCGCCACGGAATGGGATCCGGAGGCCAGGGAGATTCTCTGGTTGATGGGGTGTACCGTGAGGGAGCAACGCCTTACCGTATTGGGGTGGATGAAGCTCTCAGTGCTCCCGGAATCCAGAAGGCAGGATATCTTGTGCCCGTCGACCTTCACTGTCGTCGATGCGGTCGCGCGGTTGTGCGGTCGGGGCTGGTTGATCGTGATGGAGGCCAGAAGTGGCTGGTTGGCGGTGGTTGCAGGCGATGAGCGGCCCGATGAGGTGCCGACGAGCAGGGGTCCTGAGGCGGGGAAGATGGCGGCACCCACGGGCCGCACGGGTTGTGAGGCGAACAAGATGGTGCGCAAGATGGTGGCGCCTACGGGCTGCACGTGTTGTGAGGGGAGCAAGATGGCGGCACCCACAGGCCACACGTGGTCTGAGGCGAGGAAGATGGCGGCGCCCACGGGTCGCACATGGGGGTTGCCGGGACAATAGCGGCGACTGAGCGGGCCTGACAGCAGCGAAATGTAATTTCCTCCCGCAGGCCTTGCAGAGTCCGTGCCGGGCAGCACTGTCGGTGGTATTTTGAGTGTCCGCAGAGGTAGCACCTGGGTCCCCCGGGGTTGGTTGGCTGCCGCGCGGCGCAGGCCTGGGGTTGGCTGGGGTAGGTCGCTGATGGGGTACACGATGCCCAGGAGGGGTGGGTCGTGCGGTCGGGGGTATAAGCCTGTATATTGCGTGAGACGACTGTGAGCGAGATCGCTAGTTTCTTGGTCGCCGCGAGGTCGAGGGTAGCCCCTTGTCAGAGGCGCTGGCAGATGTAGGCCGACCCTATGCCCGTAATGAACGCATCTCTCATTAGCAGGTTAGAATGTTCAGCGGCCGAAAGGGCCAGGCAATTACAGTCTCTCACCAGGGCGAGCAGGGCACGCCAGAAATTTTCCACAGACTCAGCGGGGAGTTGATGCCGCGTGGACAGGAGGTGCCTGGGGTAGATTTTGTTAGTCTGCTGAGTGTAGTTCTCCTTCAGTAGCGCCATGACCTCAGCGTAGATCGGTGCGTCCCGGATGAGGGGAAATATATCGGAGCTCAGCCACGTGTAAAGGATCTGGAGCTTCTGTGCCTCTGAGGGTGGGTCTGTCGCAGATCCAATGTATGCTTCAAAGCAAGCTAGCCAATGTGCGAAGGCCGACTTGGAGTTGGCTGCTTGAGGGTGCAGCTGCAGGCGATCAGGCTTGATGCGGAGATCCATTGTTGTAAAATCTCTGTGTAATAAATTGATGCACTATCAATTATGACGAGACGAGAGTAGAGTGTAATCGAGGCTTTATTCCGCAGAGATGTGGAGCCTCCCGTAGCTGCTGCTGAAATGGCTGCAGCTCGGAGAGCCCACACATTTAAACTCCACCTACTGGGCGGAGCCAGCAGGCAGGGATCTTCCCCCGTACCTGTAGTACAGGGGCCTTACCGTAATACCCTCGTATGCAGTATATACAATACAATGGTGACTACCACACCCCACACTGCCCACATCTATCCTCACACCACCCACATCTATCCTCCACCTCCTCAAAGAACCTGCTCATCCGGGCTACCGTCATGTGGGCCCTGTAGACCACTTCGAACTGAAGCAGGCTAAATCTGGCACAGGACGAAGATGAATTGACTCTCTTCAAGGCTTTTTCCCACTTTTCCATTTCCAGCTCTCTTCCGAGCTCCTTTTCCCACTTCCGCTTCACCTCCCTGATCGGGGCCCCCTCCCACTCCATCCACTCCTTGTATATCTTCGAAATCCTCCCCTCTCCAATCCCAGTTTTTGACATTACCTTATCCTGTAGTCCCCTCAGGGGGAGGCGAGGGAAGCCTGGAACCTTCCTCCGGACAAAATCCCGGGCCTGAAGATATCGAAACCCATTCCTGCCCAGTAGCTCAAACTCCTCCTCTAGTGCCTTCAAGATCGGAAAGCCCTCCTGGATATATAAATCCCCAAATCTCTCGATCCCTGCCTGCTGCCACCTGAAGCCCCCATCCAGCCTCCCCGGGACAAACCGGTGATTATTACAAATCGGAGACCACACTCCAGTCCCATGTGCTGCCTCCATTGCCCCCACACGCTTAGGGCTTGTAGAGTACCGAGCCGACAAAAACGGCAGGGCACCATTAGTAAAGCTCACAAAATCGTACCCTTGCAGGATGCCGCTTCCACTCGCTCCCAGGCCGACCCCTCCCCCACTACCCACTTCCTGGCCATCGATATGTTGGCCGCTCAGTAACAATTAATAAAGCTCGGGAGGGCCAGGCCCCCCTCCACGCAACCCCACTCCAGTAGTGTCCTCTTTACTCTCGGGGTTTTCCCCTCCCACCCAAAACCTGTAATCGCCACATTTATGTTTCTAAAAAAAGCCTTTAGGACAAAAATCGGAAGGCATTGAAAAAAGAAAAGCAGTCTTGGGAGGACTGTCATCTTCACCGTCTGGACCCTGTTTTGTTACGCTCTTGACGTAGCATAAGCTGCTTCCTTGATGTGCACTCTGACAAAGGAAGGTTCAGACTTGGAGATAGCTTTAACATGTTTATTAAACTATTAACAATTCTCCAACTTGGATTCGACGCTACTGTTAATCCTGCTATAGCTTCTCAGACTGACGAACGAGTCTGCTACAATCCACGTAGTGGGTATGATGTTCAATCAACCCTGTGCCTGTACTCACTGAGAGTCTCCACTGGAAAGAGACTGAGCATGTGTGATGTGTCCTTTTATATGGGTTGGTGTAATGCTCTCCTGTGGTAGTGTCACCTCTGTGTGTGTATCGTGAATGCCAATTGGTCGTGTCCTATCTTACTGACCTATTGGTTGACTGCCTGTGTGTCATGTCTCTGGTGTTCCCTCTAGTGTCTAGCTAGGTGTAGTGTATGTACATGAACCCTTTGTGTACTTACAGTGATGTATATCACCACATCCCCCCCTTTTTTCGTGTTACATATTTTCTGTACAGTGTTAAAGAAATTTGAACAAACTAGGTAGATGAGAGATACTCTGTACAAGTTACGATAACACTGATCATTAAACAATAAGTCCAAATCATATGCATAAGTCCAAAGTTCATTAATTATTCTGGCCGAGTGGTTTTCTTGTTTGGTTGGTGAGTTGGTGATGATGGTGGTGGCATTGCATTGTAAACACCATCAGTGTCCCTGTGCTGAAGGAACCAAGAAGTGGTCAAATCACTTCGTTGTCGGATTTGGACTCCTTTTATCTTTCGATGCTTGTGGTGGTAATTCTTGATGGCATCTGTCCTGAAAGCCAGGGTGCCTGTTGGTAGTGCAGCAAACGTGAATTGGTAAGATGCTGAGCCGTAACGGTGTCCCTCATTTGCAGAGTTGTACCATGTCGTACCAGTTGTAGTTCCATTGGTGTTGTTTTTGTCGTGCTTGTTGTCGACGTTGTTGCCTTTGGTACGCTTCTTGCTATTGTCTTTGATGTTATTGTCGTGTTGATTGGTTTTGTTGTCGTGTTTGCTGCGCTCAAGGACCACACTCTGTGTATAATACGAGTCCCTCACACAGTTACTCGTGTCAGCTTCCTTTGTGGCATCTGCTGTTTCCTTGAGCGTGCCGTCACTGAGTTTGCGGCGCTCCCCGTCTGGAGTCATGTCCAGCTTACTTGAATCAGCTTTGGCTTGTGGATGCTCCCCGTCTGGAGTCTGATCTGTTTCACCTGAGTCAGTTTTGGCTTCTTGATGCTCCCCTTCCAGTGTCATTTCAGGTTCACTTGCATCTTCTGAAGTTTCGTGATGCTCCCCATCCGGGGTCAAAACAGTCAGAAATGTATTTGCTTGCGAAGAGGCTCGAGCGAGTGAGGTTTGAAGTAACGTGGTGTCACCAGTAGTCTCACTGTGATTGTCGAGTGCCCCTGTACTTTCTAGCTGAGGTCTGTCACGTTGCACATCCTGGGAAGTGGGATGCCGTCGTCACTGGTCGCACATACAGTGGGTAGAGCCTCAGTATGTTCTTGTCGTTCACTTGAGCCGGGTAGACTGGCAGAGTCTTCTTCTTGTTCACTGGAGCGTGGTGGACTGTCATAGTCTTTCTGTTGTTCACTTGAGCGTGGCAGACTTGCATTGTCTGCTGCTGGTTGCTCAGAGGAGGTTGCTGGACCCTCATGGTCTTGGTCATGCAAGGACTGCGCTTTGGAGTCTTGCATTGCTTCTATCGTGGAGGCTGTCCACGAGCTCGCTGTGGAGGCTTGTGTCACTCCCTCTGTGGAGTCTTTCAGCGTTCCTTGTGTGGAATCGTGCATTGGTCTCTCTGTGGAAACTGTCATCACTTCTTGTTCATGCAAGGACTGCGCTCTGGAGTCTTGCATTGCTTCTATCGTGGAGTCTGTCCACGAGCTCTCTGTGGAAACTTGTGTCAGTCGAGTCACTTCTTGTTCATGCAAGGACTGCACTGTGGAGTCTTGTGTTGCTTCGATCGTGGAGTCTGTTCACAAGCTCGCTGTGGAGTCTTTCATCGCTTTCTGTGTGGAGGCTGGGACCCTTTGTGGTGCGTGGATCACTCTCTGTGTGGAGTCGGGGACACTTCACGGTGCGTGGACCACTCTCTGTGTGGCAGAAGGCCGCTCTCTGAGGGCTTGTACCGCTCTCTGTCACTTGGTGTCAGGCCGCAGCATAATCCTGCACTCACGAGTCGGGATATCATATCTGCTGGGTTGAAGATCCTCAAATCTGAAGAACGCGTCGTCGGGGTCGTCAATGTACAACACGTCTAGTTGCGGTTCGGATTTGGTACTGGGGTAGCCTCCCAAGGTGAAAGCTTCGTCTGAGTCGTTGTCTTCCAAGACCATATCATCACGTTTTGTGTCGGAGCTGGCATTGGGCTCGCGATGTCCAAAGAAGAATTCAAGGTCTGAGTCATAGTCTTCAAGGATCGTATCATCTCTTTGGGTGGTGCTAACGGCTTGTTGGAGGGTTCTGCGCAGGTTACTTTCAGCTACTGGTCGAATTTCAGGCATTGTGCTGTCGTTCTAGGTGAAATAATCTGGTTTAGAGGCTTTAATTTTTTTCCCCCGTGTTTTGGGACATTTCCATTTAAGTGGGCGTGGTCCGGGGCCTCTGACGTCATGAAGCATGTGACGTAGTGCGTAGGAAGCAATTGCGCATGCGCAGATCGCTGTTCCTTTATTTGTGGCCTTGTTCTCAATTGCGCATGCGTGGCTTCTCGCGCATGCGCAAACGGACCTTCCCGCTCTGTGCGCGCTTCGCGCAACTGCGCATGTGCTGCAACTTTTCTAAGATGGCTACAATTCAAAACTGCCATTCGTTGCTGCAAGCCTACCTCGCGGTGAGTTTGGGCGCCTCTTTTACCTTTTCTTCTTGTACGTTCCTCGCAGAATTCTTGGTATTTGTCCAGGACTGCCTGGAAGTTGCACTTGTTTTGCCCCTTTGAGTATTTGAAGGTCTGGAAGATTTCAGCTGCTTCTGGACCCGCGATGGTAAGTAGAAACTTTATTTTCTCTGCATCCGCCACACCATCTAGGTCGCACGCTACCATTCTCGAATCTCTGCCGGAACCAACGCCAGTTTTCACTGAGATTGCCTTGGTACTGGAGCTGCTGTGGAACCGGAATCCTGAACATCATCTTGCCTGGCTTCTGTTGCTGGTTGTCACTGTTTGCTGAGTTTTAACTATATGGATTTAACAGTCACTCCTGGAACCATGTTTTGTTACGCTCTTGACGTAGCATAAGCTGCTTCCTTGATGTGCACTCTGACAAAGGAAGGTTCAGACTTGGTGATAGCTTTAACACGTTTATTAAACTATTAACAATTCTCCTACTTGGATTCAACGCTACTGTTAATCCTGCTATAGCTACTCAGGCTGACTAACCAGTCTGCTACAATCCACGTGATGGGAGTGATGTTCAATCAACCCTGTGTCTGTACTCACTGAGAGTCTCCACTGGAAAGAGACTGAGCATGTGTGATGCGTCCTTTTATATGGGTTGGTGTAATGCTCTCCTGTGGTAGTGTCACCTCTGTGTGTATCGTGAATGCCCATTGGTCGTGTCCTATCTTACTGACCTATTGGTTGACTGCCTGTGTGTCATGTCTCTGGTGTTCCCTCTAGTGTCTAGCTAGGTGTAGTGTATGTACATTAACCCTTTGTGTACTTACAGTGATATATATCACCACAGACCCTTCCCGCTAGCGTCAGCAGGAGCATGTCCCATCTATGGAAGTCCCTTTTCATTTGGTCGACCGCTTTGCCCAGATTTAACTTGTGGAGCTGCCCCCACTCTTTAGCCACTTGAATCCCTAAATATCGGAAACTCCCCGCCACCACTTTAAAAGGTAACTTCCTCAGTCTACTTTCCTGTCCCTGCGCCTGGATCACAAACATCTCGCTCTTTCCCATATTCAGCTTGTAGCCTGAAAATTGCCCAAATTCTTCCAGTACCTCCATGATTTTGGTCATTCCTCCCACCGGGTCTGTAACATAAAGCAGCAAGTCATCCGCATAAAGAGAAACCTTGTGCTCCCCCCCCCGCACTCCCCTCACGATTCCCCGCCATGCACTCATTGCTCTAAGGTTCATTGCTAAAGGCTCTATGGCCAGGGCAAACTGTAATGGGGAGAGCGGGCATCCCTGCCTTGTACCTCTCCCGAGATTAAAATATTCTGACCTGGTTCGGTTGGCTCTTACATTTGCCACCGGGGCCTGATATAACAGCCGGACCCAGTCCACAAATCCCTGCCCGAACCCAAACCTGCCTAAAATATCCTATAGGCACTTCCACTCCACCCGGTCGAAAGCCTTCTCCGTATCCTTAGCTACTCCACCTCAACATCGCGCCCCTCTGCTGGCATCATTATAACATTGAAAATCCGTCTAATATTGGACGTCAGGTGCCTGCCCTTCACAAATCCCGCCTGATCCTCCCCTATTACCTCCGGGACACAATCCTCTATTCTGGTGGCCGAGATCTTTGCCAGTAATTTAACATCTACATTTAAAAGGGAAATTTGTTTGTACGAACCACATCTCTCTGGGTTCTTGTCTCGCATCAGGATGAGAGAGATTGATGCCTGTGATAGCGATGGGGGAAGCACTCTCAACTCCTTAGATTCATTGAAAGCCTTGACTAACAGCGGCCCCACTAGCCCCTGAAAACGTTTTATAAAATTCCACTGGGAATCCGTCAAGTCCCGGGGCCTTACCCAATTGCATTGCCCCCAATCTGTCTATCACTTCACCAAGCCCAGTTATGCCCCCCCAAGGCTTCCACCAGTTCCTCATCTACCTTCGGGAACTCTAGCCTCTCCAGGAATTGGTTCATTCCCTCTTACAAACGGCTATCGAATTCACGGAACACTTCATTAACCGCCGCCGGGTCCCTCACTACTTTCCCCCTCACATCCTTAATTTTCCCTATCTCTCTCGCCGCCTCCTGCTTCCTCAGCTGATGTGCTAACATCCTGCTAGCTTTCTCCCCACATTCGTACCTTTTATCCTCCTCAGCTGTCCCTCTGCCTTGCCTGTGGAAAGGAGCCCAAAATCCATTTGAAGTGTCTGACGCTCCTTCAGGAGCTCCTCATTCGGATACTCCGCGTATCTCCTATTCACACGCAAGATTTCTCCTACTAGCCTGTCGAGCTCCGTCCGTTCAGCCCTTTCCCTATAGGCCCGAATCGAAATATATTCCCCTCTGATGACTACTTTCAATGCCTCCCACACCACCCCAGCCGTGGTCTCTCCCGTGTCATTGGGTTTTATATACTCCCGAATGACCTCCCTATCTGATCGTCTGCTAACAGCCCTGCATCTAGCCTCCAAAGTGGGCGCTGAGAATTTCCCATTTTCACCCGTAGGTCTAGCCAATGTGGCGCTTGGCCCGATACTACGATTGCTGAATACTCTGTGTCCACCACCCCCGCTAACAATGTTTTGTCCAATATAAAAAAATCGATCCTGGAGTACACTTTGTGCACAAGAGAGTAAAATGAATATTCCTTGCTCCTTGGCTTCTCAAATCTCCATGGATCAACACCTCCCATGTGCTCCATGAACCCCCGCAACTCTTTCGCCATTGCTGATACTTTCCCCCACCTAGAACTCGACTGGTCCATCCTAGGATTCAAGACCGTGTTAAAATCACCCCCCATAATCAAATGGTGCGAGTTGAGGACTGGAATTTTTCCCAGCATCTTCCTAACAAACGCAACATCATCCCAGTTTGCGGCATATATATTTACCAACACCACTGCCAATCCCCCCAATTTCCCGCTCACCATAATAAATCTGCCTCCCGGGTCTGTCTCCATTTTCCCCACATCAAACACCGCCCTTTTGTTAATCAGGATGGCCACCCCCCTTGTTTTGAAGTCCAATCCTGAATAGAACACCTGTCCGACCCATCCCTTTTTCAGTCTAAATTGATCCCCCAACTTCAAGTGTGTATCCTGTAACATGGCCACGTTCGCTTTTAACTGTCTCAAGTGTGCGAACACACGGGCCCTCTTGACCGGCCCATTCAGGCCACCCACAAACATTCCACGCAACCAGTCTGGTCGGGGAGGGGGGTGCTCTTGCCCTCCTCCCCTGTCGATCAGCCATGACCTTTCCTAGGCCAGCCCTTAGCCCATGGCCCGCACAACCCCAGATCCGCCCCTCGGCAGCAACCGCCATCTAGTCTCCACCTCCAGCCTCCTGGAAGTCCCCTAATTGTCAGCAGTACCCCCCTCCCCACCTCCTCCCCCGCTCCTCATCACTTTTCAGCTCGCCCCCTACTTCGCTTCCCTGCGCCAGCCTTACCAGCTAGCCTAGCAGCTCCACCTCTGATGCCTAAAAGTCTACTGGCTACTGGATCTTTACCCCCCAACTCTTAACATAAGTTTTCAAAACAATAGCACCAGGCACAGAAAGCAAACACACTCTCCACTTCAGGTCTAAGCTCAACAGCCCACCCCTCCCCCTTTGCAACATCTTATCAATCCCGTCACCTTCAAATAGAGCCCCAAACAATGGAAGTGTAAACAAACATGATAAATGGGGAGACAGAAAAATTTATGCATGCAAAAACTCAAACAGATGTCTTTCCCTCCTAGACCATCTCAATCTGAGAATTCTTCTTCACCCCCCTCCATTTTCTTTTTCCCCCCCTTTTTTTCTTTTTTACAAACACAAAAAAAAAGGGAAGAAACTGTACCTTAGTACATACACTGAAAGGTCAAAGTTAGATAACTCAGAAAAATACTTCTCTTCCCGGTCATCGCAACTCAAGTTACAGTGCACCACAGAACTTTTTGATTTAAATCGCTACCGACCAGTTTTCTCTTTTTATTATGTCCTTATGGGTCCCCTATGTTGCCTTTCATAAAGCCCGCCACTTCTTCCGGTGAGCCAAAATATAGTTCCCGTTCCTCGTAGGTTGCCCAAAGACGGGCCGGGTAGAGCAGTCCAAATTTTATTCCCTTCGCATACAGGGCCGCTTTAACTTTATTGAAACTCGCCTTCCTCTTCGCAAGTTCTGCTCCCAAGTCCTGACAGACCCGGATCTCAGCTTCTTCCCATACGAACCGTTTTGTCTCCCTAGCCCATCTCATGATGCATACCTTGTCCAGGAATCGATGCAGCCTCACCACCAACGCCCTCAGGGGCTCACGACCCTGGGGCTTGCGCATAAGTGCCCTGTGAGCCCGGTCCACCTCCAACGGCCTGTCAAACGCCTCTGCCCCCATCATTTTCTCGAACATCCTCATAACATACGCACTGGCATCCGATCCTTCCTTTCCCTCCGGGAGACCAACGATCCGAACGTTCTGCCTGCGGGAACGATTCTCCAGGTCTTCCACCTTTTCCAGCAGCCGCTTTTGCCCATCCTGCAGAATGCCAATTTGCAGTGCCATCCCAGTGGACTGCTCCTCTTGCTCCGTCGCCTGCTTCTGTAGCTTTTGGATCAACTGTCCCTGGGCCGTCACTGTCACCTCCATCCAGTCGACAGCCTCCTTAATCGAGGCTACCACCTTGGTCAGGTCCTCCCCACACTCCTTACGGTACCGGGCAAACTTCTCATCCAGGTATGTAACCAACTGATCCATCGACCATTGAGCCGACGGGGCCGGATCTCGCTTCTCTGCCATTGCAGCCACCAAGCTCAGATCCTCACTTCCAACCAACTTTTGATTCCTTCTTTTGCGATTATTTTTTGAGTGTAATTCCATAGGATAGGAGTCGCCTTCTCCTCCTCTCACTATTATCCACTTATGTTAGAAAAAATTTCCGCGAAAATGCAGCTTAAAAGCCGTCGAAAAACCACCAAGAGCTAGAGCTGCTAAATGTGCGACTGTTCGCAGCATAGTCGCCGCTGGGAGTCCGGAATGTTGACTCTATTTCTCTCTGCAGAGATGCTACCAGACCTGCTGAGTCTTTCCTGCATTTTCTGTTTTAACTACTGGTAAAATTATGAAGGTGGTTCTTACCAGTCATAATGAGGACGGCATGCTGAGGTCCATAACAATGTGCCGTCAACAGGATCAAGGTTCCTCGCTGATTTGTGATGCATTTTTCCCTTCTCTGCTGTATCACATACGATTCCAGAGGCCTAAAGCTCAAACACTGAAATGCTTCTGTATCTTTCATTGTCCACCCAAGTTTGAAATTAAGGCAGCTCGGTGGCCTGATTTCATGAACAGTTGCTGGACAGGTGTTGAGAGCAAAGCCTCCATTCACACTGCAGTGTTGCACTTTCAACGAGATGTAGGCATCGCAGCACAAGGGACCGTCTAGGTTCAGGCAATATCGGCCTTCTGCTGTGCCCACAACTCTGGTTGTGTTTGTATTCCAAAAGTCACAGGATGTGGTTTGTGTGGTCAACAGAGGCATTTGGAAGCCAGGAATGTTGCCTGTAGCGTCCACATCAGAAACTGGGCCATTGGCCGCAATGGATGGCATTCGAGAACTGTGTTACATAGTAAGGGACCTTTCATGTGTAAGATGCCTTACCTGTGGTATGATCCAATACACAATTCTATCATCATGTATAAGGTTTGAATTCCGATGTTATGTGTCACAATCCCACTTGATGGATGGGAAGACCCCAGAATGGAACTCTGGCTCAAAAGACCATCAGCAAAATTTTCCATCGGTGGGATCCTCCAGTCTGCCGGCAGTGCACCCATGCCCGCTGGTTTCCCGAAGGTGTGGGGTGGCCGTAATGGGCCGGCTGCGGGAATGGAGAATCCCACTGCCGGGAGGGGTGCGTCGTGCAGGAAAACGCAGCTAGTGGACCAGAGATTCCTGCCCCTTAACTTGATATTGTTTCATAAAATATGGAGGAATAGCGTCACAGGACTGCTAATTAGTTTTGACAATGAGAAAAAACATTTATTAAATATGGAAAAATTTAATTATAACACAATATGCCTTTACTCCCCCCTTATCTGAACAATTGCGCACAGATTTTAGGAATACCAAGGATTACAAAGTACATATTATGCTACAATTGTTGCATTAAAGCCAAGTCCCTTTTAAGCACACAAGATGACTGTGGTTAAATACACGCACTCTGCTCTGAATTCAAGTTTGTGTCTGTGGATCGCACCTCAGAATGCCCCAGATGATTGTCCAATGAGAGTTTCCAAACTCCACTCCCAATGACGAACTTGGAAATAATCTCTCATAAGTATGCTTTCCCTTAGCAGGATTTGCATTCTGAAATCCAGACCAGGTTTTCCAAATGATACTTTTAAACAAATCCTACTCTCCACTTTTACCAAAAAATCCTGTCCTGGATTTTACACCAACGATTTATTTGTCTTCACTGCTGTGGAAACTGTTCACAATTGCTTTAACACTTGATTCCCAGATTGTATTAAAATGGTATCAGATGTTTGTTATATCTTTGAAGGCTGCTGTCCCACTTTAAATCTGGTTACTGCAATTGTCTCTTTGACTCAGACCACTTTATTCACTCTTCCTTGAATTCTTCTGCACCATACCGTGGCCTTTGTCCACTTAACTCCAGACTTCTTGGACACTTCTCTTCATTTCTTTAGTTTCCTTAACTAGCTGGACTTTAGATTTTCGGCATCTGTTTTCTTAACCATTATTCCATGGTATGGCTTTTCTTCTGGAAGAGCTAAAAGAGATGTTCCCTCTCTAGCCTTCTAAAACCAATTGCTTCTAGCAAAGCTGGGAAAACTGTCCTCCCTCTTGTTGCCTATCTTCATTTGCAATCAAATTATCCAAATTAAGATCTTAAAAGCTTCTCAACCTTACAAGATCCAGTTGCTAACCAACCACTGCCAGTTTATTTATTCTTCATGTTGTAGCCCTCTCTAAGCACAATAGAAACACAGTTGTAACCTAACCAATCCCACACATACAAACACATTTGTTCAGCATGAATCTAACTGTACAGTTTACCCTTCCAGGCACAGAAACATTGAATTAAACCCACTTAAAACTATACCTTGGGTGTGATTCAGCAGAAATATTTATAATTCCGCTTTTGACGGCAGCGCTGAGATTCACCCTGCTATTCACCGGCACTTTGCTGATTTTACATTCTCAACCAGTTTCTCCCCGCAGAGACCACACTTTAGTTGATTTTCTGCTGGCAAGCTGAGCGAATGGCTCCCCGCAGATCGGGGTGCCATTTTGACCAGCAGCCCAGATCTCTGCACCCCCCCCATTTCAGGTGCCCCAACTTTATTGACACCCCCTTCAATCCCTTAACCTTCTTGAGGCTCCAGGATGGCACTGCCAGGGTGACCAGGTGGCACTGCTAGGGTGCCAGGCTGGCAGTTCCAAGGTGACCAAGTGGTGGGGGCATCCCAGGGTACTACCATGCCCTGTTCCTGACCACCTGGGGGTCTTTAATGGCCTGCGAGAGCCCCCGAGGTGCCAATATGCCTGGTCCACATTTGTGGAAACCACTGCCAAAAGGTACCCTGTCAAGACCTCACAGGTGACTAGTGTGAGGTTTCGTGCCTGGCATGGAGAGCGATTTGGGGATCGTGCACGATTCACCCATTGAGCCTGGTTCCATTTCACGTGCAGCAGGGTGGTTGAATCGCAACCTTATTTTCAATGTTTACCAATGCAAATATAATTCCCTTAAACCTACCTTTGTTTTCCTAACACATGTCATTTTCAGCATTGGGGACATGGTTTGGTTATGGATGATTTGGTGGCATGGACCCTCATTCACAGTCATTGGCATTCATGTGCAGGGGCCAAGTTGTTGATGAAGCCTTTGGGAATGATGTGAGGGTTTTAGCCTTATGAATCTGACTGAGTCCAACTTATTGATGTTTATTCTTTCCCTTGTGGATGATGGACAGTCCGTTGAGTAATTGTGAAATCAATGTACAAGGCTATTTAGGTAGAACTATATCACCATGTAGCCAGAACTGATATTGCCTGAACGATAGATGGTCTCTCAAGCTGTGATGCTTACACCTCAGCTAAAGTGTAACATTTTGGCTGATGGCAATTGTAATATCAGAGGACCTTATGGGAATTTATTTTGCACAAGTACCCATCTGGCCTTGATCCCTCCTGCACAGAGTCAGCTCTGGCTACATGGCCATGCCTCTCAGCTGCTCTGCCATTGGCAGCCTCCTCATCCTCATCAGTTTTGGAATCTTCGGAGTAGATAAATGTTCGCTCTTCCTCCTCCTCAAAGGTTGGAGCATTCCCCATGGGGTATCGCCATCAATTTGTATGCTCCTCTTGTGCAGCGTGCCGCACACCACTGCTGTTCTTGATGTCCTTGCTAGGGCATATTGCACCTGAGCAATTGAGGCACCTGAAGCGCATTTTTTAAATGTAAATTGTTTACAATTTGCCATTGTAGTTGGAGGTCCCGCCTGCTCAACCTTGCCCTTCGCCTGAGGTGTGGTGGTCCTCAGATTAAATCACCACCCTCCCCCCTCAAAGGGAAAAGCAGCCTATAGTCATCTGGAACTATGGCGACTTTACTTGGGGGTCGGTTTAGCTCACTTAGCTGGGCAGCTGGTTCATGATGCAGAGCAAGGCCAGCAGCATGGGATAAATTCCTGTACTCACTGAGGTTATTTATGAAGGCTCCATTTTCTCAACCTTGCCCCTCGCCTGAGGTGCGGTGATCCTCAGGTTAAATCACCACCAGGCAGCTCTCCCCCTCAGAGAGGAAAATAGTCTGTAGTCATCTGGGACTATGGCAACTTCACAATTACCTTATCTGTTGCAGTTGCCTCCGTTTGTGGTTCCTAAAGGATGTCATTATCCAAGTTCTTAATGGATAGCCCTTGTCCCCGAGAAGACAACCATGGGTCTGCATTAGTGACTGAATAAGCTGAGTGAGTTTCAATCTCCTTAGTATAAAGTGGTTGTGATAGCTGCCAATGAACCTTGCACATACCTGAAGAAAGACCTTGTTATGGTCACAAACTATCTGTACATTGATTGTGTGGAAGGACTTCTGGTTTACAAAGGTGTCATCGGCATGTTGAGTTAAGGCCTTTATGCCAAAATGGGTGCAATCAGCAACACCCTGCACCTTAGGGAAGCGCGCTGACTGGGCATAGACTGTGGCTCTCTGCATCTGAGACACAAAATCTATCGGAAAATTAAAATGCTCCCCACAGAGATATAGACATAGACACAGGGCTGGATTCTCCCAAAATGAGACTATGCCCCCACGCCGGCATACAAACGGTGGAGTTTCACTCCCGAAATTCCTAGAAAAAAGTTGAACTTATTCAGTGCCCTGCAGGGGGCTAGCAGGGACCGGGAGTGAATCTCATAGCTTTAGCTGCAGATACGGGCCCCCCGCACGTTTGGTTCAGAGTCCACGCATGCGCACGGCGGCGGCCTCCAGCGGCCGTATTGTGACCCATGGCGGACTCGGACCAGGGAGCCACACCGAAAAAAGAGGGCAATTTATCATGGCCGATCCACCTAACCTGCATGTCTTTGGACTGTGGGAGGAAACTGGAGCTCCCGGAGGAAACCCACGCAGGCACGAGGAGAACGTTCAGACTCCGCACAGACAGTGACCGAAGCTGGGAATCGAACCTGGGATCCTGGAGTTGTGAAGCGACTGTGCTACCCACTGTGCTACCATGCCGCCCAAAAATGTCACCATCTGCCATGGTGGGATTTGAACCTAGGACCCCTGAAAGTTACCCTGGGCCTCTAGATCAGTAGTCCAGTGACAATACAACTATGTCACTGTCTCCCCGGGGAATAATCTTTATTTTCACAAGTAGTATGCGGAAAAGAAAAACATGGGGCTGGAGTCTCCGATTTCCAGGCTATGTCCGGAGGATCCGTTGCATTTTACATCAAAAAAATCGGCGCCGACCGGTGAGGGGCCAGCAGCCGTGCCATGTAAAACGCATGGGTTTCACTATATAAACGGCTAGAGAATTGCCGGGTCCGTGGCCGCGCTCGTGCACGGCGATGACCTGCAGTGGTCGTGCCATAAATCATGGCTCCGGCTAGATAGTTCCTCCCTGGACACACCCTCGCCACCCTCTGACCACCCTCCACCAGTCCCCCAGCCCTCGCCGAAGCTCTCCCAGCCAGCAGCATGGCTCCTGCCCGACTGTGGTGGCGCTGGACACAGTCCGCAGCCGCCACGTTGGGTTCCCGACCGCTGAGACCACACGTTCCCCGCGTGGTCTGGAACTCGGCCCATCAGGGGCGGAGGATCAGGGGAGGGGCTTCAGGTAACGTCCTGAGGCCATTCCAACGATGTGCGGCGCGCTCCTTGATGACGTCGTTTTGGAGAGGGCGGAGCATATGAAAACAGGCACCGCCCCCGATTCCATCGTAAAAAGGGATCCTCCACCCAATCGCCAATTACAAAATCGGCTTCGGGGAATGGAGAATCCCGCCCATAATATTTTGAGTATCTAGAGCTTCTTCTTGTGCTCAATTACCCCAGGATATAGTCTTCTATGGTGCTGAGATGTGTAATCCAAGAAGGTCCCAAGTTTCAATTGCTGCTCAATATTCTGCTTTCTTCATTCCATCTTATACTAATTTATGTTCACTTATTACAGTTATCCTTACAAAGCTCCCAAGATTTCAGCATTCCTAACATATCAATATCAAGGGCGGGATTCTCCCATTGGGCGGCTAAGTGCCGACGCCGGCATAAAAACGGGAGTGTTTTACTCCAGCGCCCGTTCTGAGACCCGATTCTCCGGGCCACAGTGGGCTCGCATGGCACTGGAGCGGGCCACGCTGCTCCAGCTGCCGATCCCGGCGCCGCGGGGTCCACGCATGCGCAGTTGGCTGGCGCCAACTAGCGCATGCACAGTGGCCTTCTTCCCCGCGCCGGCCCCGACGCCAAATGGCGCAGGGCTACAGGAGCCTGCGCGGAGGAAAGGAGGCTCCCCGACAGAGAGGCCGGCCCGCCAATCGGTGGGCCCCGATCACGGGCTAGGCCACTACGGAGGACCCCCCCCCCGGGTTCGGACCCCCCCACCCTCGCCCCCCACCCACAGGCCCCGACCAGACCCTTCAACGCTGAGGTCCCGCCGGCTCAGAGGATGTTAGAACGGCACCAGCGGGATTCGGCTTTGTGGTGACGGCTGCTCAGCCCATCCGGGCCGGGGAATCGGTGCGCCGGCCCGGGCCGGAGAGTCGCCGCATACCCCGACCGGCGGCGCGCAGACCACACCGGACCCAGTGGCGTCACAGCGGAGAATCGCATCCCGGTATTGGCGGGATGGTTGGAGAATTCCGCCCCAAGATTCTAGTTCTCATTTCGAAATTCCTTTTGTGGTCTCACCCAATCTGATCCTTATAATACATAGAAACATCCATAGAAAATATGCAGAGGCAATTCGGATATGTAGCCGACCTCGCAGAGATTGATGCATAAGTACATCAAGGTCTCTCTGCATATCCACCTCTCTCAATTTACACCCATTTAAATAATAATCTGCCTTCTTGTTTTTGCTAACCTCACATTTATCCACATTATACTGCCATATGTATGCCCACTCACTCAGCCTGTCCATAACCCACTGAAGCATCTCTGCATCCTCCTCATAGTTCACCCTCCCACGCAACTTTGTATCATCTGCAAAAATAGTGATGATACATTGAAGATGATACATTTAGTTCCCTCATCCAAACCATTAATATATAATGTGAACACAGAACCCTGCAGTTCCCATGAGTCTCTCCTGCCAATCGGAAAAAGGCCCATTTATTCCAACTTTTTGCTAAGCAGTTTTCTATCTATCTCAAGACACTACTCGCAATCCCATGCGCTTTAACTTTACATAGTAATTTGCTATGTGAGGCCTTGTCGAAACCTTCTGAAAGCCTAAATAAACCACATCCATCAGTTCTCGCTGGTCAATTCCACTAGTTACATCGGCAAAGAATTCTAGTAGATCTGTCAAGCATAATTTCCCTTTTGTAAATCTTCTTTGTCTGATTATGCCACTGCTTTCCAAATGCTGTGATATGAAATCCTTGATAATGGACTCTAACAACTTCCCTATTACCGACTAGCCTATAGTTCCCTGTTTTCTCTCCCTTTTTTCTGAATAGCAGGGTTATATTAGCTACCCTCCAATCTGTAGGAACCATTACAGAGTCCAAAGAATTTTGGAAAATGACCATAAATGTATCTACTATTTCTAGGTTCACTTCCTTAAGTACTCTGGGATGAAGATTATCATGCTCATTAATGTCCCCAAAACCATTTCTCTACAAATACTAATTTCCTTCAGCTCCTCACTAAACCTTGTTACTCAGAACTTCTTGTACATTATTCATGTCTTCCTTTGTGGAGAGAGAAGCTAAGTATGAATTTAGTTCCTCAGTCATTTCTTTATTCCCCACTATGAATTCCCCCATTTTGACTGTAAGGGGCTTGCCGAAGAGGCTTATCCAGCTTCTCCATCCTCCCAACTGTGCATCTCTTGCTCTTCCCCTTGCACTATTTTTGGAAGTAAAGCTTTCGACCACATGACCATTCGTTCTGTTGTTCTCCAAAAACAATCAAATGTAATGCATTCCATATCATGTTCAAAAGTTTTATCAAAAAATTACTATTTCAACCAAGCCTTCATTCACCTCTCCTAACTATTTTCCTAACTCTTCCAACTGTTTCTCTCCCTTTTTGAGAAATGCCTTTTAACAATTTCTTTCCACTAAAGGGATTATTTAGATGCTGTTGTTGTCATCAGGTAGTTCTGACAGCTGAGCTCAACGTTGGTTGTTAGACATTTAGCTGCTGTTCTATAAAGAGTTAATGGTACTGCTCCTTTTTACAAACACCTTTATTTCACTTTAACAGGCTCTGCACAAAACTCTAACATCACATCACCTGACACAAAGACCACCTGAAGACCCTTTACATATCAGTGTCAATTATTGGATACTTAACATAAATGAGACAACTAATTGGAATGTCTCTTAACCCATTACTTAACTGTCTCCCCTTCCTTGGAGAAAAAAAAACTATTAGGTGAGAATAAAATTGCAAGAAACCCAAAAACACACGCAATTTCCCCCCTTCCTTTTTTTTCATTTGTTTTTTTTGGAAGAAAAAAAAACAGTCACAGAAACAGGCGCCCTTCATTAACAATATCCAAAAGTTTCTGTGAACTAGCTCCTCATTTTGTAAAACAGTCTGACAATTGATAGCTACTGTTGACCCATTTAATTTTTGCTATTTTCCCTCTGTCCAACATCTGCTTCAAACTTGCGATGTCTATCCTTAACCTTTTTTCATTGACACTTTTTGTAGAGTGCACATTTTCCCACGGGGATTTATTGTCAATGTGACAGTCAATAGGTATATTACCCAAACCCCTAATCCACAAATTTCTGTCAATATCTCAGATATATAAAAGGCCATATCCACCGCCTCTACAAGGCTTAACGTCTCAGCAGCCAAAGTGCTTTTGACCACTCTCCTTATTTTCTTTGTTTCCCACACAAGAGGGCAACATTTACCATTGTTCCCCAAAAGGAAAATTATAAAACCTCCTGCGCTTCAAACCCTATCACATAAATTTGCATATGACGCATCTCTATAAACTATGAGTTTCAAGTGCTTAAGGTCACCTAAAACCGGGAACCTCAAAACACACTCCTGCTTTTTTAGTTTGGCCAACGCTTTATTTGCTCTTATTATGTCTTCCACTTTGGGATCATTCATTTTTGTACTCAACTCTAAGACATCAAAACTCACGTCCAGTCTAGTCTGTCTACCTAACCAATTCAGTTGCCCAATTAAACTTCGCAGTTGCTCTTTGTCCATCTTTGAAACCATTGCGTCTTTTTGTGAAACCCGGCCACGACTAATTGCTGTTGGGTTGATGCTTTCCAAATAAGATTGCTGATGTAAAGTTGCCCCCAACTTAGTTTGTCCTATTCCCAGTCCAATATATTTAAATGCACCGGAAGCCTGACTTTCAACACTGAATTCTTTCCTCAAACCAGAGATTACAATAGTTTCAAAATCACTAGTCCCACCCCACAAAAAATCATCGACATGCATCATAAAGATGCCAGAAAGATTTCCTTTAAAATGCCATTAAAATATTGCCGGATCTGCTTTCAACTGGCAACAGCCTAACTTTAACAAAACTGACCTTACCGAAAAATACCAGACTCTAGATGCATAATTTAATCCATGAACACATTTGTTCAACTTCCAGAGTACCCCTTCTGTGTTAGCTGCCTCTTTAGGAGGATGGAGAAAAATGTCTCTCTGGAGCTGATGCCCCTGCAAAAAGGCAGCTTTTACACCTATAGATTTGCATTCCCATGCCTTTGTGGCTAATAGAGCCAAGAAGATCTTTAAAATAATCTTTCCTGCCGTAGGTGAATCTACCCTTAAATCCTAATCTTCTAAGTTTTCTTCAAATCCCCTTGCCACAAGCCTGGCCTTTGCCTTATAAGTTCCATCCGGAAGAACCTTTTCCGTGCATCTGTGGGATAGAGCTCTTTGTCCCCTATCCGGTACTTCCATGAATACCCCAAATTCACTCCAACTATGCAGTTCTTGCTGTATGGATTCTTTGATAACTTTTTCATCTAATTTATTGGAAGCCACCAAAATCTCACGTGCATGTGGGCTTCTACTCCTAATAGTATTCGTAGTCTTACTCATGATCCGAGATCTTGATAAACTATGTCCCCTCGCCCGCCTGGTATCTCGTTTGTACTACTACTGCTTGATCTTTCCCTCCTGCTGTGGGATGTCCTTTCAATAGTTCTCAACATTTTCCTGTGTACCTGTTCACTATCCGATATACTATCTGAACTGACACTGCGTTTCTGTGCCCTCCATTTTTGAACTTCGTGTTCTCAATCCATTGTCTTGACTCCTTCCCCTGAATGCAGTACATTCAACCAATGTTTATACTTTCCAGTGGCCTTCCCTGCTCTACTAATAACAGTTGCATCCTTCCATTGACTAGGCCCTTCAGGCACGTATGTCCCTTTTGTACCAACTTTTGGCAGTTGTCCTTTCGGGTAAATGGCCTGTTCTAATTCATCAGAAGTGTTGTGTTCCTCTACAGAAACCCTTTCTATATCAGTTAACTGGTCCTCATAGTTCTGTAACACGTACGTACCAGATGACTCTGGTTCCTCGTCATGTCTGTCTGCTCTGTCTAAATTTGAAAATTTGTAATCTGTACCCAATATCCTTGATGAATGTACCCTAACAGTTTGATTGCCATGTTGCAAAATAATTGTTTTGCCATCTATGCCTATGATCTTCCCTGGGTCTTTCCATTCATTAAAATTGTCTCTCTTATAGTATACTATGTCTCCTTGCTGAAAAACGGTATTTGATAGCCGTACATTATGTCTTAAAGCTCTGCGAATTCTTTCAGAGACTTCTGCTTCCAAAAAAGCTTTTCTACTGCTATGTAATGCATTTAAATGCTCAGCAAAGGCAGAGCTAATTGTTGTCCCTTCCCAAGCTGGAGGCTGGTCATCTCAAATGGACGGAATTTTAGGATTTCTACTAAACATGAATTGATAGGGACTATAGCCCCCCAGCTATCTGCAATGAATTCTTTGCATGTACCGCCAATGCTAAAGCTGAATTTAGCTTGCAGTTTGGTCTATCTGCCAAAATTTTCCAGAGCATGTCATCTATTACCGCATGGTTTCTTTCACATACACCATTACTAAATGGGCTTTCCACAGCCGTAGTCATAACTGTGATATTCATGTTTTCACACATATCCCTAAACACATCATTAGCAAATTCTCCCCCATTGTCCATAAGGAATTTTGCCGGTGAGCCCATTCCTGTCCCTATCCATTTTTCCATGATTTGATCCAGAATTACTCTCTTTTCTTTACTTCGTACAATCGTTGATTGACTAAATCTGGTTGCTAAATCTACAAAATGCAAAATAAATATTTTATTGGCTTTATCCCAGATCTTAAGGTCCATAGCCACAATGTCGTTAAAATATCTGGCCAAAGGTAGGGTTACTATCGGTCGTGCTGGTGTCCTTCTGTACTTCCTACAAAATTCACTACCCTTTTCTATCAGTTTATTATAGTCTTCATCCCTTACCCCTGCATTCTTTAATAAATTTTTCAGCCTCCAAGGAGGACGGATGCGCAAATTGCATATGCAGTTTTAATACCACAAGCTTTTTAGCAGCTAAAGTCCCATTTTCAACTGCCATTAACACATCCTTAACCACTACTTGAAATATTATTTTTCAGTAATGGACTACAATAGTGTCCCGACTGTGTAAATTGTAAGTCCACCGTCTTTCCAAAAACTGTTGCCTTATCCTGTTCCATATCCAGTTTCATGTGTGCTTTCTTCATCGACGGTCTGCTCAGAAGCAAAGGTATCTCACTTGGTACAACATCCGTGCTAATGAAATGATTCACTCCGGCAATATTGCAAGGGATCACCACCCTTTTCAGCGACTTCAGAGTATTATCATCCCCAAACCTGAAACTTGTGGAACTTTCAAATTCCTTAACCTTGTTACGACTTTCAGCATTCAAGGAGTCCAGGTAACATTTTAACCAGTCAATTCCACACACAGTAGATGTGCAGCCACTGTCCAATACAGCACAGTTGAAGGATTCTGCAACCAACACCCTCATTACCGGCGTAAAACTGCTTGTCAATAGGACAATGCCTTCTTTCTGGTCACTATCTTTTTCCTCTTCTGACTCTTCCGTGTCATGTGTCACTTCAAACACACTATTATAACGTGTTGGACAGTTGAAAGCATAATGGTATTGAGAATCACATCGAAAACAGCGATTTATCATACCCCGGGCATTTCTGGGGTTCATCTTCCTATTGTAGGTTCTAACTGGGTTTCTGTCTTCATAATTTCCGGGTCCCGATCTCCTTTTATAGTCTTGGAACCTGTTTGTAGCCGTGCAATTTCGCCATCCTGTTAGTAGTGTATCTTCCATATTCTGCCTTATTGCAGGCTGACCTATTTGGGTCATCAGAGCCATCGGAATCGAATGTTTCCCCAGAAACATTTTTAAAGCTTCTGTCATCTGATCGAATAAAGTATCGTTATCAGCAAACTGAACTCCTGTCAAAACCAGGAGCCTATCCATGTTGCTCACTCTAGCACAGTCAAGGAATTTAAAGGCCAACACAGACAGTGGAAATTCCAGGTTGTGTTTCTGCAGCCTTTTATATAGTCTGCCAAATTCCATTATATAGTCTTCCATGGAGAAATCCTCTATTTTCCGGAACCTATCAAAATCCGACCATTCTTCATATGCACTTAACAAGTCATCCTTTTTATAAATCTTATCCATATAATGTAATAGAGTCTCCAGACCTCCTTCTGAGTTTAACTCTTCCAATTCCAGCTCAGAAAACACTTTGCTTCGGACGTTACTGTCATAAGGTAGAGAAAGAGCCAATGCCATAACTTGTTTTCTCTTTCCCAAGGCAGTTACCTTAGTCCACATAACTACTGCACTTCTCCATTGGTCGTACGATCCCCTTTCAGAAAATAAGGGGGGGTAGTCATATCCAACCATCTTTATCCTAGGTTCAGCCATATATCTTCTTTTTTTATTCTTTTCAGCCACTCCTTGGTTTGGTCTGGAAAAGTTGTATCTTTCAACCCTTCACATTTGCACAGCAACCATCCTCTGTGCCCATTTGTTAGACGTTTAGCTGTTGTTGTATAAAGAATCAAAGGTACTGCTCCTTTTTACAAACACCTTTATTTCACTTTAACAGACACTGCACAAAACTCTGTCTTCACATCACCTGACACAAAGGCCACCTGAAGCCCCTTTACATATCAGTGTCAATTATTGGATACTTAACATAAATGAGACAACTAATTGGAATGTCTCTTAACCCATTACTTAACATTGGTGAGGTGTGGGATCGTCAGAAAACCTGTGGGATATTGTGTGGTCATTGCATGAGAACAGATCGGTTGGACTGTGATGTACTCCATCGTCGAGAAATGTGCAGACATACATTGACTGAGCTTTTACTGGAGAGTTTCCCTCCCCACCACCACAATAGTTGGTGGAGAGCTCACCCCTGTTCCGTGCAGCAGCCATTTATTGCTCTGGGAGCCTACAACCCCCATCTGAGGAAAAAGTTCTGCTTCTAAGAGCTGCCGACCATTTGATTAACCAGCTTCTCTCTGGCTCCAGCTGCTCCACCAATAATTACTAAAGGGGAGCAGTGAAGGAGACGCCAAACCTCTCCTACCTGAGACCTCAGCAGCCTTTTCCATTAATTGGCTACTTAAGGGTCTCATTTAGGGCGAAGGCTGATGATCTCCCTTGCTTTTGCAGGTGGATGGGCAGTGGGAAGTAATTCCCCAATTGTATGATCCATTCACACCATAAAATTCTGCCCTTGAAAACTAAATGAACAATAACACGCTGACGTATTATCTTCCTCCTGAAAGATAGTTGGTACATTGTAATGTCATATCGTATTTGCTGGTCATTTTTATTGTTTTAATATCACGATGCTGTATAATTGGATCTCATATTCTGTCTGCCCTTCTTATTTGTAATTTACTTACCTCAACCCATCACGATCATTCTATTCAGCTTCCACCTCATTGCTACCGCTTATTGCTATCCTCATCATTGATAACTGCTACAGTCTAAGGAGGTAACTATTATAAATTCATAAGTTCACAAGATATAGGAGCAGAATTAGGTCATGTGGCCCATCCAGTCTGATCCGCCATTCGATCAAGGTTGATCTCATCCTGGTCTTAGCTCCACTATCCAGCCAATTCTCCATAACCTTCAACCTATTACCTCTTTAAAATCTGTTTAACTCCTCCTTAAATTTACTCACTGTCCCAGCATCCACTGCACTCTGGGTAGCAAATTTCACAGATTTGTAACCCTTTGCGAAAGTAGTTTCTCCTCAACTCCATTTTAAATTTGCTACCTCTTATCCTAAGAATGCCCCACAAGAGAAAGCACCTGCTCCACGTCTACTTTATCCATACCTTTTATCAACTTGTATACCTCAATTTGATCTCCCCTCATTTTTCTAAATTCTAAAGAATATTGGCCTAAACTGTTCAATCTCTCTTCAACATTCCATTTGCTTTCTTTATAATCTGCAGTATCTACATTGCTCACTGCATGTGCTGCCATTATTGTATGTTGTGTTCTGAATTCAGTGGTCATGGTTTGTACTGTGCTGTGTTGTATGTATTTAACTCTGTGCTGTATATGAATGTCGTGTACTGCATGAAGTTCAGGATGGGGGCAGTGTTTCATTCATAAAGTGGCTAGGACTTTCTTCAACAGGTTACAAAGAGAGTTTCATTAACTTAAAGAAAAAAATGTCAAGTGAATTGTTTTTGCAGGTTACCCATCATTATAATCCATTTTGAATTTCCCTGGAGAATCTCGACTTGTAGCACAGCAATTCGACAAAACATGTCATTGTTTTCTTTTCATATAATATAGGTCTGAGGTACATAGGCTTGTTGAGCCAAGTAGTCTATTTACAATATGCATTTCAGAAAGCAATCCTGTAATTTGTTAGCTCATGCAATCTAGTATATCCGAATCATGCATTTCACCTGGGAGTTGGCAATGTTTGAGGAATTTCAACCACTGTTCAATCGCAAAAACTACCTAAAGTGGAAGTATTCCCATTCCCATTGTTACTTTTCACATCTCATCTGACATATTAACTGAGGCAGAATTTCATGCAGTCAATTTTATTCGAGACCTAATTAATAGCAGCGTGAAGTACAATTTTCATGCCTGCCTATTGTTGTCCTTACAGTCATTCCTTTTTTAATTAATATCTAATCATTTGCTTATACGACAGCTATTTCAAACAGCAGCACATAGTCTGCTCCTCATGACGACGGTGGCAATGCCAGTCTTTAGCAGAAAGAATGAAACTGTGAGTACCTGTATTCAACATCTTTCTCTGTTCAGCCTCTTTTTGTATAAGTTTTGTATTGTTAAACATCTGACAATACCAATACAAACAGAGTAAAAACCACTTTGGATTGGAATTTGAATTGGAAGCTGCAGGAAAAGATGCAGACTAAGATGATCAAATACTATCCAGGTCTGATTCCTGTGCTGTTTATGCATGAGAAAAAGTACTTTTGCCCAAGTCTTAGATGAATGTTGGCATTGATGATCACAAATCTGCTGGAATTGCCAGCAACGTAAACCTGCTGGATTCCTTAAATTTTTCCTGACAGCCTGATTTGATAATCCATCTGGATTATTTTGTGGCATTTATCCATCATTCTGCCTCTTAAAAATAAATAGGTGGAACAGCATTCACAATAGGGTAGATGGTATACAAGGAACAGCATTCACAATAGGGTAGATGGTATACAAGGAACAGCATTCACAATAGGGTAGATGGTATACAAGGAACAGCATTCACAATAGGGTAGATGGTATACAAGGAACAGCATTCACAATAGGGTAGATGGTATACAAGGAACAGCATTCACAATAGGGTAGATGGTATATAAGGAACAGCATTCACAATAGGGTAGATGGTATACAAGGAACAGCATTCACAATAGGGTAGATGGTATACAAGGAACAGCATTCACAATAGGGTAGATGGTATACAAGGAACAGCATTCACAATAGGGTAGATGGTATACAAGGAACAGCATTCACAATAGGGTAGATGGTATACAAGGAACAGCATTCACAATAGGGTAGATGGTATACAAGGAACAGCATTCACAATAGGGTAGATGGTATACAAGGAACAGCATTCACAATAGGGTAGATGGTATACAAGGAACAGCATTCACAATAGGGTAGATGGTATACAAGGAACAGCATTCACAATAGGGTAGATGGTATACAAGGAACAGCATTCACAATAGGGTAGATGGTATACAAGGAACAGCATTCACAATAGGGTAGATGGTATACAAGGAACAGCATTCACAATAGGGTAGATGGTATACAAGGAACAGCATTCACAATAGGGTAGATGGTATACAAGGAACAGCATTCACAATAGGGTAGATGGTATACAAGGAACAGCATTCACAATAGGGTAGATGGTATACAAGGAACAGCATTCACAATAGGGTAGATGGTATACAAGGAACAGCATTCACAATAGGGTAGATGGTATACAAGGAACAGCATTCACAATAGGGTAGATGGTATACAAGGAACAGCATTCACAATAGGGTAGATGGTATACAATCTGTGGGAGAATCATTGAAAACGACAAATGAAACCAAAAGAAACCAAAGAAGCCATTTCAGTCTCCGATGCTCTTCCAGTTCTTAATTGCCCTTATGTGTTTTCCACCAGTCTGCTTCCTTACACCAGTGACATCAGTTCTCAGGAATTCCCGTCTCAAGGCTGCCAAACTCCGAATATACCCAGTCATGCTAAACCACAGGACCACCAGGTGCTTAAAACCCCCAGATCCTCACCTTCATGCCAAACCTCAGACCTTGAGTGCTACAGGATACAATGATGCCCCAATCCCCAGGCAACCACCCTCATCCAGTATTAAGGAAGCTTTAAAAGTCAGTGTTCCCCAAAACCCCTGGCTTTTCGTCACTGGCGTAAGTGTGACAAAATAAGTTCCAGTTATCTTGCCCTATCTGATGTGAACTTCCAATTGCTATGTCATAGACCCAATGAACTTATGCTGACTCCAAGGAAGCCTAGAACATGAATTTCCTGAGCGGGACCATTTGTTTTACTGGTTTAATGCATGTGATCTGAAATGAAAATGAGGCAGAGTTCTGTGCACCAGAACACATACCACATTAGTGCCATCCCAATTTCTACATTAATTTATATTATAAATACTCGCCCATGTTTTAACTGTGTGCATGAAAATAAGGGAGCAATGATATTGTGCTATCATTTGCCATCTGGTTTGGGATACCGATATGAAACAAGTGACCATTGTTTCGAGATGTTATTGCAATGGTAAAATTAAATGTAGAGCCATGCAATTATAGAATGATTTACAGAAACTTTATTTAAGACCAAACTGTACTACCTTTGTTTGTATGTATTATTGACAATAACTTTCTCATCTACCTGCATGCCATTTATTGTGGGGCTGCCATTTCTCCACATTCTGTCAGGGTACAACAAAGAATACAATCATTTTACATGAGATTTACAACAATTGTTAGTTCTTCATTTATACACAAATTCATACCTGTAATTTAAAATTTGAGATTACAGACAATAATGCAGGTTGAGAATGAGAAAAATATATTTGCAGCTGGCTTCAGTCACATGACCTCCAAGCCCCTATTCTTCCCATGCCTATCAAACCTGAGAATCCTTCCTCACTGTTGCCAAATCTTGGATGCTCCCACTTCTTCTTCTTTCAGCTTCCCCCATTTTACTTGTGGTCACCACAATGTCAGTTGATTTTCCTTCTCCCACTCCTTCTGTCAGTCACCCATTCTGTCAGTCACCCATTCGTTTTCCAATCGCGCTACGTTTAAATCTTTTGACACTGCATTCTTTCATCTGACCTTAGGCCTTCTTCTTCTCCTTCTTCTTGGCAATCCCATCTCCATCACCTGCCTCACTGCATTTCATCTCTCTCTCTTTCTGTAACAAGTGTCCATACCATTTCAATCTCTATTTGTTTTTATCTTTGATGTGTTGACGATCTTCATTGACCCCCTGATGTGCTAGTTCCTGATCTTGTCCTTTCTCATTACTTCACATACCCATTTCAGCATCCTTATATCCTTATCATCCAGTCATTATTCCTCTTTTTGATGTTGCCCATGTTTTTGCATAACAAGGCTATTCTTAAAACTGTCTTGTAGATTCTTCCTTTCAGTTTCAGCTGCGCTTTCTTTCACAAAGCACTGCACTGCAAATTCTTCTAATTATTCCAACTGGAGCTAATCCAACATAATTCCATTGCTGTCAAACCTTTGATATTCCCCAGTATTTCCAAATCTCAGATTAGTTTAATGCTTGCAGGATCTGTCAGTACTCCCATGACCCCACCAAAAGCTTCAGGCACAAACTTGCTCCTGTAATTTCCTAAATATCAGGTGCCTTACTATCGCTTCCAGGTCACCACAAATAGATGGTTAATGACCCCAAGCCCTAGCTTCTCCTCCCCTATCCCACAGTCTACTGTCACAGTCTCTCAGTGGTTCCTCGATCTACTTTCAATAAAACACCCAGATCCCTTCCTCCAAGGTGTCAACCACCCACGGTTCAGCCCACTCCCATTTTGAAGTTTTCAAACTCAATGTAATGACTGCCAATTATTAGAGAAGCATTAGGAGCAATGTATGTAATGAAGAACTTCAACTATTTTTGTGACTGATCTGCCCTCATACTCTCTCTTTTCCTGTAGAGAGCACACGGTATTCTCCTGGGAGTTGTAGGTTCAGATGTTCCACTGAGAGAGCTGTTGAAATTAGCTCCAAGGTACAAGGTAAGTCCTAAACTGCATTAATGCTTTAAACCATCAGTGATGATAAAATATCATTCTTATTTGGAGTCCTGATCAGAATAACACATGCAAATTATTTGCAGATAAACTATAGCACCTCATGAGTTAACAAATCACAGCATTTTTTTTCAGTGCCAGCAGAAATAATTAGTGTCAGATTTGTTAATTCAGCCATAAGAAAATGTAAACAACGCTCCATGAAATCATGTATTTCAGATGCGTTTCAAAATCATGCACTGTTTCATACCCTTGTCCTTCTCACACTGTTAATGCATTTTATTTTCAAGAAGCTGAAGCGGGTGTCAGTGGTTTTATCCTGTGTTCTATGTGGTATAGTGAATATTAAATAATTCACAGAGCACCGATTCACTCACTCTTCTCTGCTCCACAATAACTAATGATATTTTGCATTTTTCTACTTCATGTGTGACACGACAAGCCAGCAGACAACTTGAAATTCTACATGCCAATAAATAAGTATGATTTTGTTGCAATGGTTTATGAAGTCTTTATAGATATAAATATAGCAAGGCTTTCAACTGTATGTTGCATCTTGGCTATGTGCCCTGCTGAGGTATGGATATGCATGTGATGCAGTGAAGGAACTTGAGAGGTTGTGTGAAAACTTTGCATAAGTAAGCAGTTGATGCAGAAACATGTGGCATGACATCTTAAGAAATTACCTGGTGCGTGGTTTGAATTAAAAACAGAAAATGCTAGAAAAACTCAGCAGGTCTCATGGCATCTGGGGAGAAACAAGTTAACATTTCAAGTCTGTATGACTTGACTCTTGCCTTTTTTGCACCTCCAAAGCTCCAAGGGGAATATGACGGCGCAGTGGTAATGTCACTGGACAAGTAATCTAGAGACCCAGCCTAATGCTCTGGCTGCATGGGTTTAAATCTCACCATGGCAGCTAGTATAATTTACATTCAATTAATAAATCTGGAATATAAAGTCACTCCCAGTGATGGCGAACATTACTAATGAACCATCATTAATTGTTGTTAAAAAACCATCTGGTGCACTAATAGGAAGAAAATCTGCCATGTGACTCTAGACCCATAGCAATGTAGTTGACTCTTAAATGCCCAGTTCAAAGGCAATCAGGGATGGGCAACAAATGCTGCCCTTGTCCACAACACACACATCCCATGCGTTATATTATATTGCTACTCCTTGAGCATGTTATATTACTGGGTTTAAGTAATATATGTTGTTACTAACTGTAGACGATGTTGAAGAACACTCGAGTCTTTGAAGTCAACTGAAAGAATTTATTCAGTAACGATAAAACTACTAAATGAGTTTGAAACTCCACTGAACTAACTCCAGCAATAAAGTAAGGATAACTAACTGTACAAACTGTATCTAAGCTACACGTGGTGTCTAGGCTGAGATCCTCTCTACTACACTGCTGCTCCCTAGTCACTCCCACATGGAAAGAGAGCTAGAGCTTCTGGGGACTCAGTTATATATTGGATCTAGTAATGCCCTCTAGTGGTAGTGCCACAGCTAGGAGTTGTGACATGTCTGTCTACATATCATTACACCATGAAAGAATAAAAAAACAAAAGAAACGTTGACTTGAGTAAAATTTCATCATTGTGACATTGCTTTTAAAATTGTATTCCCTTTAATGTGTTTATCATGCAGCTTGGAGTACATGGTTACGCATTTTTGAATACTAATAATGGATATATACTTGCCCATCCTGATCTCCGACCTTTAGTAAGTAACTTCAACCATTCTTTTATTTTTAAATTTAGAGTATCCAATTTTTTTTTTCCAATTAAGGGGTAATTTAGCATGGCCAATCCACCTAACCAGCACATCTTCGGGTTAGTGGGGGTGAAACCCACGCAAACACGGGAAGAATGTGCAAACTCCACATGGACAGTGTCCCAGGGCCGGGATTCAAACCCAGGTCCTTAGCGCCATAGTCCCAGTGCTAACCACTGCACCACCGTGCTGCCTACGTCAACCATTCTATATTGATGCAAACAAATGTGTGCAATGGGGAGAACAGAAAGGAATAAATGTACAAATGTTATTTACCAGAGTAAATTCTCTGACCATACATTAACAAAATGTGGCGATTGATGACAGAGGCTGGGCAGTACCATGCAATGACAGCTTTTAAACATTGCAACTAATGCCTTTTAAAAAAATATTTTTAATCATACAACATTTTTCATTATACTCAAACAACAATACAACAATCGCCCAATCCCCTAAATGCCCTCTTCCCAACCCCTCACCCCCAATGAGAAAAAAATGCCATACCTTAAAACAAAATACAGAGCCAACCACCCCCCCCCCCCCCCCCCCGCCAAACAGCTGACGGTAACCTGCTCCCTGAAAATTAGATGAAAGGCTGCCATTTTGAAGAAGACAGTTCCATCGACCCCCTCATGGTAGACTCTCTTATTAGCAAATAATACAGTGGAAGAAAGCCGCACCAGATTCAATCAAAAATATAGAGGTGCAGAAATTCCAGCAGGTCCCCCAGCCACGCCAAGACCTCTCCACCCAAGAACTCACCTCCAGGCTATTAGCGAGGCGAAGGCTACTACATCAGCCCTCATCCCCGTCTGCAGCACCATGAGTGAAAAACTCCAAAAATGGCCACCACAGGACACAGCTCCAACTGAATGCCCAAAATCCCTGACATTGTACCAGAAAAGAAGACCCAGAAACTAACAAACTTGGGGCAAGACCAAAACATGTGCGTGTAATTTGCCAGCCCCCACTCACACCTATCCTCCACCCTCGAAAAGAACCCACTCATATGCGCCCTGGTCAGGTGTGCCCTGTGCACTACCTTGAACTGGATCAAGCTTAACCTCGCAAATTAGGAGGTGAAGTTGACACTGTAAAGAGCCTCACTCCACAATGACCCCCCTCAATGACCAAACCCAGCTCACCCTCTGACTTCCTCTTTACCTCCTCCTGCTCCATCGCCAACATCTGCCCATAAACATCTGACATCCTTCCTTCCCCTTGGCCAAGGACAGGATTCTGCCCATAAGCGAAGTCGATGGTGCCAAGGGAAATGAAGGAAGTTCCTTGCGTAAAGAATTGTGTACCTGAAAGTGCCTGAACACATTCTCTTTCGGGAGCTGGATCTTCTCTAACACTTGTCCAGCTCGGCGAATCTGCCTTCTAGAAATATGTCCCCAAACCTCTCCACCCCCTCCCTCTCCCATGCCCTAAACCATTAGTCTAATCTTGCAAATTGGAGCAGGCAGTGACATAGAGCAAAGTTTAAATAGCTGCCTAAACTAATTCCAAATTCTCAAATTGGTTATCACCACCAGCCTCAAAGAGAATTTAGCGGGGGAAAACGGGAGTGGCACAGTAACCAGGGCCCTCAGACTCAACCGTATGTATGAAACCTCCTCCATCTGACCCCATATAGAGTCCGGGTCCTCAAACCACCCCCGCATCTTAGCGATATTTTCCACCCAGTATTAGAATAACTAGCTGTGCCAACCACGCCTGACTGCCTATTTCTTTGCAAAAACATCCTACGAACTTGAGGAGTCTTACCAGCCCAACAAAGATAGTTATCAATTTATTAACCCTCCAAAAGAAAGACTTGGGGAGAAAGACTGGGAGACACGGCACTCACAAAACATATCCAGCAGAAGTGGGATCAACTGACCTGCAAATTGTTTGTAAAATTCCATGGAAAAGCCATCCAGACCCGGAGCTCTACCCATCTGCATTGACTGAATACAGCTCATAATCTCTTCCAGCCCTGTCACCATCTCCAACATCTGTCTTCTCTCTTGCTCCACCTCCAGGAAGGTCAGCTGATCCAAAAATTGCTACATTGATGCACCCTTTTCCAGAGGTTCTCACTCATACAACCCTCAATAGGCCTCAAACACCTCATTGGCCCTCTCTAGGGCAGAAACCAACCTGCCACCCAAGTCCCAAACCTACACTATCTCCCAGATGCAGCCTGCTGCCTCAACTGGTGAGCCAACCAACAACTGACCTTCTTCCCAGACTCATAATATGTCCTCCTCGAGCGTTGTAGCTGGCTCACTGCCTTACCGGTCGATAACAGCTCAAAATCCGTTTGCAGTTTCTTCCTGTCTCCAAGAATTCTGGTGTCGGTATAATCGAATACTGGTGGTCCATCATGAAAATGGCAGCCACAAGTCTCTGCCTGTCCACCTTCCCAGATTTGTCCCTATCCACTTTATAAAAGATTATCTCCCCCCTAATAACCGCCTTCAGGGCTTCCCTGAGCGTATAAGGCAAGACCGCCTCATTCCTATTGAACTCAACAGACTCCCCAATGGGAGAGGACATCGGCTCACAAAATCACTTATCCATGAGCAACGCCGTGCCCAATCTCCACGGCGGTCACTGAGAGCGGCCCGGCTCTCACATCAGCTCCACAAAATACAGAGCATGATCTGATATCATGATCGCCGAGAACTAGGCCGCCCCTCAACCCAGGAAGAAGAGATCTTCCCACCACAAATAAGTCAATCTGGGAGTAAACCCGATTGACGTGGGAAAAAAAAAGAAAACTCCTTATCCCTCGGAAACCTAAATCTCCACGTGCCTACCCCCCCTCATTTGTTCCATGAACACCAATAACTCCTTCGCACCGCAAATGGACTCCAAGACTTCAGACTCGTCCTATCGAAACTAGGATCCAAATCACAATTGTAGTTTCCCCCCCATAATTGACCGATGTGAATCAAGGTCTGGGACAGAACCAGGGCCTTATTAATGAATGCTGTCATCCCAGTTCAGTGTATACACATTAACCAACACCACCCGCGTATCCGCCAGAAACCTACTGATGATTACGTACCTCCTACCTGGGTCTGATAATATAGTAACTGCAGAAAAAGCCACTCTCTAATTAATCAGTACATCTGCCACCCGCAGATGCTGCAAGATATACCTGCCCCACCCAACCTTTCTGCAACCTTGATCTTTGATTTTCAGATGGGTCTCCTGGAAAACCACATCCGCCCTCAAAGTCCTCAGGTGCGCAAACACCTGGGACCTATTTACTGGACCATTCAACCCCCTCACATTCCACGTTATCAACCGGAGAGGAGACCCCATTCGATCCCCCACCAGAATCCCCACCAGAGACCTCCATCTGGTGTTCAACACATTAATAGGATGCAAATAGTTAATTTTACATCCTCCCACAGGCGGGGGAATGAACCCCAGGGGTCCGGAGCATCAGAAACGGATACTGATCCTATTTTTTCTTTGACGCTGGATTCTCCGCCACATCGGGAACTCTGTTGCTGGTGGCGGACGGTGGTGAATCCATCCCAGGTTTTCTGCCAGACCTGGAAGAATCTTTGAGAAATTTCTCAGCCCTTATATTGCAAAGGCCATATGCCAGACACAGGAGAAATTAAACTCCCATTCCTCTGCCACTGGCATTCTGGTTTCCGAATGGCTGGGAACAGACATTCATTGCACAGTGAATTGGGGGAGTGAATCCGAATCCTAACTCTCTGTGCACATTGAAGATTTTTTACATACTGGTTCTACAAACATTATGTTTTCTTCATATTTTTCTATTACAACCTCGCATGTTGCAAATGGAAGTTGTTAGAATTCACAGATATGGTGAAGTTTGGAATGTAGTTCATTAAAATGTGTGATGGTGACGAATGAAAGAATTATCAACTTTGCAAACTGCCTCATTAGCAAGAAAAAACAGTTTTTCTGTTTTAGTGGTATTCTTGGAATGTTTTTCCTGATTGTGTCAGCATTGTCTTCCAGACTAATTGAATTAGTGTCTTTGAAAAATTGTTGCCACAGAAATTCTCAATTGTGGAGGTTGGGGGAGGGGTACGATAGCATGGCAGTAATCAACAGTTTGAAGATAACAGGCACGATTTAATGGCCACTTCCATCTGGTGCAGATCTGGGCGCACCGGTTAAATAGTGGGAGAGGCCAAAATCGGACCCCACTCCCGGCGTGCACCGATTCGTAATCTACCTGCTCACTCCCGGTGGCGGGTTCCGGATCCCACCCAGACGTGGCAAGACTCCAATTGACACCAACTAAGACCAACCTCCATCTCATTAGCGAGATGTAAATCCAATCTCACAGCCTTCCAGGAACAAACCGGCTCCCCAGCAAGTGATCATGCGGGGGTCATTTTGTACTTCTTTTTAAAAATGGGAAGTTGGCGCAATGGCTAGTGAGAGGAGCTGAGGAGATGAGTAGCCATTTCCATTCACTGGCATACAACCCAGAGCTTGGGTGGGGGATGAGTGTCATAGGTCAGGGGTCACCCCTGGGCTGGGGGGATGAGGGGTGTTGCGTCTGCGGGACCTACAAGCCATCCCCCAATATTGTGTATACCCATAACACAGTCAATTACAGTTGCTGCCTGTCTGTCCTACCAAACGCTTCCAGGACAGAGCCCTGTTCTTGGTTATATGCTGAAGGTCACTTGAACGCCCTTTGACTGTGAGAAGACTCTAGCTGCACAGTTGAAGGCTATTGCTACCATGGAATTGGCATAGTTAGTTATATGAGTAGTTCACAGATCCCAAGTGCATTCTCATGGATACACGTGCCAAGTCTCAGATGAGTGTTATTGCGCAGCATTCCAGTCAAATGGTGAGGCCTGGACACTTTGCCTGAACCCTGGAGGCAACAACATCACAGAGGCTGCAGCCAACAATCAAAAACTCTAGAGCTGGGCCTCACCACTGAGGATATCCCTGCGACCACAGGGTAAGTGTGTGGATCAGAGGAGGGCACCGGAACACCATCACCCCAATGCTCCCGCAGGGGTCTGGGGTCTAGGGGCTCCTGCTGTGGCCAGGGATAAGTGTGTCATGATATTCAGGTAAACATCATGGTGCAAACAGACATACATACTGATGGACCATCAATGGACCAATCAACACACACACAACACCACAGCCAATCACAGGCAAGTGCATACACACTACAAAACAGGGAACACGCCACTTCCCGTGAATTCCAGCAGGAGACAGCTCAGGGCACAGAGCTCACAGCAAGCCACTCAGACATCCACCATGTGCTGAGTGCCATTCAAGATAGTGTTAGGGATAGGTCCACAGATTCAAGGGTTATGATCGAACCTCAGTAACCAGTTTACCACTGTAAATATATGTTCGTAATAAAACTGAGTTGTACCATTCGCAACCGTGTTGGTTCGTCTGTGTAGCAGAGCACCCAACACATCATAGTACCAGGATTGGAACCCGGTAACTGTAGGACCTACCTACGAATTCTCAGGAATCTGCCATCCTGCGCCATGGACACCGTCAGCACGCCGCAGCCGCTACAAGTTGCTGGAAACCTCGGCGTCAATTGGAAGCTGTTCAAACAGCGCTTTCAGCTCTTCCTGGAAGCCAACGAAAAGGAGAGCGCTTCGGACACCAGAAAGATCGCCACCTCCTCTCCACGGCAGGTCAACACGCCATCCATGTCTACAACTCCCTGGTGTTCGCGGAAGGTGAGGACAAGACCAAGTCCAAGATGGTCCTTCTCAAACTCGACCAACACTTCAACGTCGAGGTCAACGAGAGTTTCGAGAGGTATCTCTTCCAGCAGCGCCTGCAGGGTAAGGATGAGCCCTTTCAATCCTTCCTTACGCACCTCCGTATCCTCGCGCAGTCCTGTGGTTAAGACACCACCTCCGATTCAATGATTCGGGACCAGATTGTTTTTGGGGTGACCTCGGGCACCCTACGCCAGCAGCTCCTAAAAATAAAAGGCCTCACCCTAGCCTCCGCAATCGAAGCCTGTGTCCTGCATGAAAACGCGACTAGCCGCTACTCCCAATTTCAAGCGGCCGAATCGGCGCGGCAGGGGTCCTATGCGGCCGGATCGGCGAGGCAGGCGTCCTACGAGGCCGAACGGGTCCAGGCGATCGAGTTCCTCCCGGCCCGCGGCCCGGACGAGGGTGGCCATTTCGCTAGCTTTCCGAGGCCTCCCGCATTTGTGCGCACCAAAACATACGTCGACACAGAGGGACATGATGCGCGGGCGCGCTCGACGCAAGACTGAACTGCGCATGCGCGGTGGCGCAACGAACGCCATGATGTCACGACGTGCGGCAACTGCGGAGCCGCACATTTAAAGCGGCAATGTCCGGCAAGAAACCGACAATGCCTCCGCTGTGGCAAGATGGGCCACTACACTGCCTGCTGTCGAGCAGCTCAACCTGCCAACGCTCACCAATTCCGACAACCTCGCAGGGACATGCGGGCCATTCAGCCCTCTTACAACGAGTCGTGCCCAGACGATATCCAGACCAATGACACAGACGACCGGGACGCCTTCCGTGTTGCGGTCATTGATGGGAACCGGATGTCTCCAGCCGGGACCCACCAGCCGTTGCAAGTGAACACTGTCAATCCGGGTGATGAATGGTGTGCCAGCCTAACGGTCAACCGATCACCGATAACATTCTGTCTGGACACTGGCGCCTCCGCCAACCTCATAGCATGGTCAGCCTTCTACGCCATGAAGCTCAAACCACCAATTCGGCCATCCCGTTGCAAGATGGTCGACTACAATGGAAATGTTTTCCCGGCTATGGGGTCCTGCCAGCTCCAGGTGACACACAACACACACACAGCCACACTCTCATTCGAAATAGTCGGATCATCAAAGGACTCCCTGCTAGGCGCAAGGCATGCAAGGTTCTCCACCTCGTGCAACGAGTCCACACTCTGTCTCCAGAAGGCACATCTGACTTTCCGGATGCAGAATTCAGGGCACAGCTCCAATCGCTCCTCGCCCACAACCAGGAGGCATTCGAGGGCATGGGAACACTGCCCTACACCTACAGAATTCGGCTCAAACCGGACGCTACCCCGGTCATTCACGCACCTTGCAGGGTCCCAGCGCCACTCAAAGACCGCCTCAAGCAGCAGCTGCAGGATCTCCAGGACCAAGGGGTGCTATCCCGGGTCACGGAGCCCACGCCATGGGTCAGCTCCATGGTGTGTGTTAAGAAGCCCTCCGGCGAGCTCCGGATCTGCATTGATCCAAAAGACCTCAACAACAACATAATGAGGGAACACTACCCAATAGCCAAACGGGAAGAGGTCACGAACGAAATGGCCCAGGCTAAAATCTTCACAGAACTGGATGCCTCGAAGGGTTTTTGGCAGATCCAACTGGATCAGTCCAGCCGAAAGCTGTGCACCTTTAACACTCCTTTCGGCAGGTTCTGCTATAACAGAATGCCATTTGGCATCATCTCGGCATCCGAGGTCTTTCACAGGATCATGAAGCAGATGATGGAGGCAATCGAAGGGGTGCGCGTCTACGTGGACGATGTCATCATCTGGTCCACCACACCACAGGAGCACATCAATCGTCTTCAGCGCGTCTTTGCGCGCATACGGGAAAACGGCCTGCGCCTCAACCAAGCCAAGTGTTCTTTCGGCCAAACCGAGCTGAAATTTCTGGGGGACAACCTATCCCGGTCAGGGGTGCGTCCGGATGCAGACAAGGTGGGCGCCATCACAGCCATGCCGCAGCCGGCAGACAAGAAAGCAGTGCTACGCTTCCTAGGCCTGGTCAACTTCCTGGGGAAGTTCATTCCCGACCTTGCCTCCCACACGGCGGCTCTGCGCCACCTAGTCAAGATGTCCACGGAGTTCCAGTGGCTGCCCACACACCAGAAGGAATAGGAGGAGCTCAAAATTAAGCTCACCACAGCCCTGGTATTGGCGTTTTCCGACACATCTCGTGACACTAAAATTTCGACTGATGCCAGCCGGTCCGGCATTGGGGCGGTACTCCTACAGCGGGGTGACACTGCGCCATGGGCCCCGGTCGCCTATGCCTTGCGGGCCATGACCCCCACAGAACAGCGCTACGCGCAGATCGAAAAGGAGTGCCTGGGTTTGCTAACCGGAATAGACAAGTTCCATGACTACGTGTATGGTCTCCCCCAGTTTACCGTTGAGACTGACCAGCAGCCCCTGGTCAGCATCATACATAAGGACCTGAGCGAGATGACCCCTCGCCTCCAGCGCATCCTACTTAAACTCAGGAGGTATGACTTCCAACTGGTCTACACCCTGGGAAAGGACCTTATCATTGCGGATGCTCTATCTAGAGCAGTGAGCACACCGCCCGATTCGGAGGGGTTCATCTGTCAGGTCGAAGCGCAAGTGGCCTTCACATCGGCAAATCTGCCAGCTGACGACTCCAGTCTGGCCCGTATTCGCCGGGAGACTGCGGCTGACGCCCTTCTACAACGGGTGATGCGCCACATGACGGGAGGGTGGCTCAAAGGACAGTGCCCGTAGTTCTACAATGTCCGAGACGACTTGGCCGTCATTGATGGTGTCCTCCTAAAGCTGGACTGGATTGTGAATCCGTACAGCATGCACAAGCTGGTCCTCGACCAACTACAGGAAGGCCATCTGGGGGTCGAGAAGTGCAGATGGAGGGCCCGAGAGGCGGTATACTGGCCGGGCATCAGTGATGACATTGCCAATATGGTGCTCAACTGCCCCACCTGCCAAAGGTTTCAACCGGTGCAACCTCCTGAGACGCTTCAGCCCCATGAGCTGGTGACGTCCCCCTGGGCGAAGGTGGGTGTGGACCTTTTTCACGCGTTTGGCAGGGACTATGTAATCATCATTGATTACTTTTCAAACTATCCAGAGGTCATACGCCTGCACGATTTGACATCGTCCGCTGTCATAAGGGCCTGAAAAGACACCTTCGCTCGCCACAGCATTCCAATGACTGTCATGTTGGACAATGGGCCCTGTTTTGCCAGCCAGGAGTGGTCGTCCTTTGCTGCTTCGTATGGCTTCACACACGTGACGTCCAGCCCTCTGCATCCACAGTCCAATGGAAAGGCGGAGAAGGGTGTTCACATCGTCAAGCAGCTCCTCTGCAAGGCTGCTGCTGCCGGATCGGATTTCTGCCTAGCCCTGCTGGCCTATCGCTCGGCCCCACTAGCCACTGGCCTCTCACCAGCCCAGCTGTTGATGGGTCGCGCCCTAAGGACCACTGTGCCACCCATTCTGGTACCCACAACCAACCATGCTCCGGTACTACACAGAATGCAACAGCAGCGCGTTCGCCAGAAGATGGCATATGACACACGGGCAACTGATCTTCCCGCCCTGGCGCCTGGAGATGACGTCCGCATCCACCTACCAGAAGGTGGCTGGTCAGCACCTGCCGAAGGTCTCCGATGCGTGGCTCCCCGCTCGTTCCTGGTTCGCATGCCTGATGGATCCATTCGCAGGCGCAATCGCCGGGCTCTTCGCCTACTTCCACGCTCGCTACGGGAACTTACACCGGTACCACGCCCTCCTGTTGTTCCTGATGTTGACTTCGTGGAGCTTCCTGCCACCATGCCCCTTCCGTCGTCGCCCGTGGCCAGGCCCATTCCTCAGCCGGTGGATCCTGACCCACCCTTGAGGCGGTCAATCCGAATCCGTCGCCCACCTACTAGACTGGACTTATGAGCCTGTTTGTACATTGAACTCATAATACCACTGTGTTAATATGTTTCTGTTCTTCCTTGTCGTTACAGGAGTTCGTTTTGTCGTTCAACATTTCCCCGTCCTTTGTTTATGGTACAACCTCGTTGCTATGTCGCACCCGACATCGCTCCTTGTATATAGTTTAGCCCCATGTACATGCTGTAGATATTGCACACACACATATTCAGCTGCACTCAGCACACATCTCTATTTATAACCACATAGGCACATGTTCTTATAAAAAAGGGGGGATGTCATGATATTCAGGTAAACATCATGGTGCAAACAGACATACATACTGATGGACAGATCAACGGAGCAATCAACACACACACAACACCACAGCCAATCACAGGCAAGAGCATACACACTACAAAACAGGGAACACGCCACTTCCCGTGAATTCCAGCAGGAGACAGCTCAGGGCACAGAGCTCACAGCAAGCCACTCAGACATCCACCATGTGCTGAGTGCCACTCCAAGATAGTATTAGGAAAAGGTCCACAGATTCAAGGGTTATGATCGAACCTCAGTAACCAGTTTACCACTGTAAATAAATGTTAGTAATAAAACTGAGTTGTACCATTCGCAACCGTGTTGGTTCGGCTGTGTAGCAGAGTACCCAACACATCAGAGTGTATAGAGCAAAGTTCTCCAGCACAACTTGCTCGATGGATGGGATTGTGAGAGAAGGTGGGGGAGGCCCGGGGGTTATGAGGGTCCTGAGGTTGAAGCAAACTGATTGTTGGTCATTCCTTACAGATGCCACAATGAATGGTGTTGTTGCCCCCGCAGCGGCTGCCCTCGTGGTGCTGGTGGCACCCAGGCAGCAGCAATGTCGACGCAGGCTGGACACGGTATCCCATGTGCAGGGGGCCACTGCACAGCCTGAAGCCATGGCCACTGAAGACAGGCAGAGGAGGGACCAAGAGAGGCTCCAGTGACGGCCCAATGTGTATAGGCATCATTGATTGTACAAGGAGATGATTGATAGCATGTGGCTGGGGGAGACTTCGCCTCAACAAGGAGATGGTGCAGCACCTGCGCCATGTCCTCACGGACTTGCCAACCTGTCGAGGATCACCACCTCTGGATCATGCACAGCGTCTCGGAGGATGACCCCAGGATGATGGGGGATAAGGGGTACCCTCTGAGGTCATAGCTGATGACGCCAGTGTGGAGACCAAAGACCGATGCGGACACCTGACATAATTAGGCCTATGCTGCCCCCTTGCTGTCATTGAGCGGTGTATCGGATTGCTGAAAATGTGATTCCTATGCCTGGACCGTTCTGGTGGTGCATTGCAGTACGCTCCCCCAGAGGGTCTCCCGCTTTGTGGCGGTCTGCAGTGCCCTCCTCAATCTGGCATCGCAGCGGCACGATGTGCTAGAGGAGGAGGGACATGCAGCCTCATCTGAGGAGGATCCGAACCAGGAAGGGCTGGAAGACGATCCCGGGGAGGACCCGTGGGAGCAGCTGGAGGATGGAGGACACGCAACGGCAAGGGTCCAGCCAGGAAGGCCCTCATCCTCATCCCCATGACAGTCCACCCAGATTATTTCAGCCACCAAAAGAAGACTCTGATGGTCTACACAGCTCAAGTGAACGACAAGAAGACACTGAGGCTCTACCCACTGTATGTGAGGCAAGTGACGACGGCATCCCACTTCCCATACCAGATGTGCAACGTGACAGACCTCAGCTAGAATGTACAGAGCCACTCGACAATCACAGTGAGACTACTGGTGACTCCGGTGACACCACGTTACTTCAAACCTCATCCGCTCGAGCCTCTCCACAAGCAAATGCATTCCTGACTGTTTTGACTCCGGACTGGGAGCATCACAAAACTTCAGATGATTCAAGTGAACCTGCAGTGACTCCGGACGGGGAGCATCAAGAAACCAAAGCTGATTCAGGTGAACCAGAAAGGGCTCCAGACGGGGAACATCGACAAGCCAAAACTGACTCAGGTGAAACAGCCCAGACTCCAGACGGGGAGCATCCACAAGCCAAAGATGATTCAAGTAAGCCGGACATGACTCCAGACGGGGAGCACCGCAAACTCAGTGACGGCACGCTCAAGGAAACAGCAGACGCCACAAAGCACGCTGACACGAGTAACTGTGTGAAGGAGTCGTATTATACACAGAGTGTGGTCCTTGAGCGCAGCAAACACGGCAACAAAACCAATCAACACAACAACAACATCAAAGACAACAACAAGAAGCGTACCAAAGGCAACAACGTCGACAACAAGCACGACAAACACAACACCAATGGAATAACGACTGGTACGACATGGTACAACTCTGCAAATGAGGGACACTGTTACTGCTCAGCTCAGTACAATGACATGCCATGGCAGGCCGATGCATCTTACCAATTCACGTTTGCTGCACTACCAACAGGCAACATGGCTTTCAGGACAGATGCCATCAAGAATTACCACCACAAGCATCGAAAGAAAAAAAGAGTCCAAATCCGACAACGAAATGATTTGACCACTTCTTGGTTCCTTCAGCACAGGGACACTGATGGTGTTTACAATGCAATGCCACCATCAACATCACCAACTCACCAACCAAACAAGAAAGCCACTCGACCATAATAATTAATGAACTTTGGACTCATGCATATGATTTGGACTTATTGTTTAATGATCACTGTTATCATATCTTGTACAGAGTATCACTCATCTACCTAGTTTGTTCAATTTTCTTTAACACTGTACAGAAAATATGTAACACGAAAAAAGGGGGGATGTGGTGATATACATCACTGTAAGTACACAAAGGGTTAATTTACATACACTACACCTAGCTAGACACTAGAGGGAACACCAGAGACATGACACACAAGCAGTCAACCAATAGGTCAGTAAGATAGGACACGACCAATGGGCATTCACGATACACACAGAAGTGACACAACCCCAGGAGGGCATTACACCAACCCATATAAAAGGACACATCACACATGCTCAGTCTCTTTCCAGTGGAGACTCTCAGTGAGTACAGGCACAGGGTTGATTGAACATCACTCCCACCACGTGGATTGTAGCAGACTGGTTAGTCAGTCTGAGTAGCTATAGCAGGATTAACAGTAGTGTCGAATCCAAGTAAGAGAATTGTTCATAGTTTAATAAACGTGTTGAAGCTATCTCCAAGTCTGAACCTTCCTTTGTCAGAGTGCACACCAAGGAAGCAGCTTATGCTCCATCAAGAGCATAACAAAACACTCACCAGATTGTGCCTCAGAAGCCTGTCCACTAATTTCACCCACCGAGGAATGTATCTCTGCCCTGGTGGAAGATTGGGGTGATGGCTGTGATGCCTCGATGATGGTATTCTCGGAGCTGTCCTCCGAGGTGTTCTTCTTCGTGGCTGGAGCGGAGGGTGACCCGGATGGCCTTACCCCGTCAGTTGGAGATCCTGCAGGTGAAGAGATATATGGGTGGGAAGGATCATTTTGTCTGATGCACTGGAGACAGGTCATCTGGGTGAAGGGGCAATAGATCCCCTCCTCTGCGGTTCAGGCCAACCTCTCTTTCGGTGACTGCTCTCTCATCGGCCAACCCCGCGATCCCCAGGGCCCGCTCCACTGACGCGCGTCTGGCCCACATTCGCCGTGAGACTGCAGCTGACCCCCTTCTACAGCGTGTAATGCGCCACATGATGGAAGGGTGGCTCAAGGGGCAGTGCCCACAATTTTACAATGTCCGGGACGACTTGGCCGTCATTGATGGTGTCCTCTTGAAGTTGGACCGGATTGTGATCCCACACAGCATGCACCAGCTTGTCCTCGAACAACTGCACGAAGGCCATCTCGGAGTTGAAAAGTGCAGGCGGAGGGCCCGAGAGGCTGTGTACTGGCATCAGCGACGACATCACCAACATGGTGCTCAACTGCCCCACCTGCCAAAGGTTTCAGCCGGCGCAACCCCCTGAGACACTTCAGCCCCATGAGTTAGTCATGTCCCCCTGGGCGAAGGTGGGCGTGGACCTCTTTCATGCGCTCGGAAGGGACTACATCATTCTGGTTGACTACTCAAATTATCCGGAGGTCATACGCCTGCAAGACATGACATCATCAGCTGTCATCAGAGCATGCAAAGAAACCTTTGCTCGACATGGAATTCCACTCACCGTCACGTCTGACAACGGGCCTTGCTTTGCGAGCCAAGAATGGTCTTCCTTTGCCACTTCATACAACTTCACGCACGTGACGTCCAGTCCCTTGCATCCCCAGTCGAACGGCAAGGCGGAAAAGGGGGTCCACATTGTGAAGCGGCTCCTCTGCAAGGCTGCTGATGCCGGATCTGACTTCTGTTTAGCCCTGCTGGCCTATCGCTCGGCCCCACTGTCCACGGGCCTCTCGCCAGCCCAGCTGTTGATGGGTCGTACCCTCAGGACCACTGTGCCATCCATTCATGTTCCAAAACCCGACCATGCTCCAGTACTGCAAAGGATGCGACAGCAGCGTGCTCAGCAGAAGGTGGCACATGACGCTCGGGCAACTGATCTTCCTGCCCTGGCGCCTAGAGACAACGTCCGCATACACCTACCGGAGGGTGGCTGGTTGGCAACCGCCGAGGTTCTCCGCCGCATGGCTCCCCGCTCGTTCCTGGTTCGTATGTCTGATGGCTCCATTCGCCGATGTAATCGGCGAGCCCTTCGTCTGGTTCCGCACTCGCTACGAGATCATGCACCGGTGCCACGCCCTCCTGTTATCCTTGATATCGGCTTTGTTGAGCTTCCTGCCACTCTGCCTATTACTCTCTCGCCCGTGGCCAGGCCCATTCCTCAGCCGGTGGATCCTGACCCACCCTTGAGGCGGTCAACCCAAATTCGTCGCCCACCTGATAGACTTGACTTATGAGCCTGTTAGCACATTGGACTCACTGAATTGTTTTACAGTACTGCTAACGGGTTTCTTTTTTGTCGTTCCAGAAGTTCTTTCTCTCGTCGTTTGCTGATTGCATTTGTTTTGTTATTGGTACAACCTCGTTGATCTGTTGCACCTGACATCTTCCTCTGTATATAGTTTAGCCTCATGTACATGTTGTAAATATTGCACACACATACTCAGATGCACTCAGTACACACTTCTATTTATTAGCATGTAGGCACATACCCTTGTGAAAAGGGGGGATGTCATGATATCCACATCAGCATATCATGGTGCAATCACACACACACTGATGGACAGGTAGTTGGACCAACCAACACACACACAACATTGCAGCCAATCACCAGTAAGAGCACACGCACTATAAAACAGGGAGCACCACAGTTCCCGCTCATTCTACCAGGAGATAACTCAGAGCACAGAGCTCACAGCGTGCCACTCAGACATAGACCATGTGCTGAGTGCCTCACCAAGATAGTGGTAGGGCTGGGTCCACAGGTTAACTGGTGAAGCACAAACCTCAGCCAGCAGTTAGTAGTTGTTATTGTTTAAGACAATAAAACAGAGTTGTACCATCTACAGCCGTGTTGGATCATTTGAGCATCGGAACATCCAACACGACAAAAACCTTGCCCATTCCTTTGTTATCGCTGGATTGAACTATTCCAGTGCACTCCTGACCAACCTTCCACACTCTACTCTCAATAAGTTTGAGGTCATCCAAAACTCTGCCCATATCCTTATGCACAACAAGTGTTGTTCACCTCTCACCCCTGTGCTCATTGACCTACATTGATTCCTGTCATATTATCTCTTTCTAGATAAATAATAATGATCTTTATTATTGTCACAAATAGGCTTACATTAACACTGCAATGAAGTTACTGTGAAAATCCCCTAGTCGCCACACTCCACGCCTGTTCGGGTACACTGAGGGAGAATTCAGAATGTCAAATTCACCTAACAAGCACGTCTTTTGGAACTTGTGGGAGGAAACCGGAGCACCTGGAGGAAACCCACGCAGACACTGGGAGAACGTGCAGACTCCGAACAGACAGTGACCCAAGCAGGAATCAAACCTGGCACTCTGGCGCTGTGAAGCCACAGTGCTAACCGGTGTGCTATCGTGCCGCCCTGTACAAATAAGCTGCAGGGCAGGCGTAAAACACAGAGCTTTGATGGAGACTTGTTGCTTTCAGCTTACTTGTGCTAACTATAATATTGCATCTCTTGCTGTGATGGCATTATCAGCGACAGTGCTTTTAAGTGGCAATTACTCGTAATAACCTGCTGACTGAAGCTCACTTTTGATTCTGCAAGGGTCATTCAGCTCCTGACCTCATTACAGCCTTGGTCCATACATGGGCAAAAGAGCTGAGAACTCCAGAGTGACTGCCCTTGACATCAATGCAGCATTTGAATGAGTGTGGTATCAAGCAAAACTGGAGCCAACGGGTGTCAGGAGGAAAAATGTCCATTGGTTGCTGTCATACCTGACATAGTGAATCAAATCAGTCCCAGGACATTGTTGCAGGAGTTCCTCAGGGTAGTGTCCTAGGCCAAATCATCTTGAGCTGGTTCTTAAATGACCTTCACTACATTCTCGTGTCAGAAGTGGGGATGTTTTGTGATTGCACAATCTTCAACACCGATTGCAACTCCTCAGATACTAATGAATTTGTGCCCATATGCAGCAAGATCTGGACAGCTTTCAGGCTTGGGCAGATAAGTTGTAAGTAACATTCATGCCACACAAGTAACAGGCAATAACCATCTCCAACAAAAAATAATCCAACCACCTCCCTTGACATTCAATGACATTACCATCACTGAATCCCCCACTATCAATATCCTGGGGGTTACCATTGACCAGATACAGAAGCCATATAAATACAGTACTTGCACGAGTAGGTCAGAGGCTGAGAATTCTGTGGTAATATGTCACCTCCTAACTCATCAAAGCCGACCATGGACAAGTCAGAAGTTAGGACTGTGATGTAATATTCTCCACTTATCTGGATGAATGCTGCTCTAACAATGCTAAAGAAACTCGACACCATCCAGGCAGCATACCTATCGTCACAGCTTCCAAAGTCAGATTAGTCTTCTTGAAAGAGGAACTCTCGGAAAGCCGGAGGTCCTGATGGAGTCCCTGGTCGTGCACTCAGATCTTGCTTGGATCAACTGGCAGGTGTGTTCACGGACATCTTCAACCTCTCCCTACTCCATTCCGAGGTTCCCTCTTGCTTCAAGGTGACCACCATTATACAGAAGAACTAGGCAACGTGTCTCAATGACTACCATCCGGTGGCCTTGACATCTAGCATTATGAAGTGCTTCGAGAGGTTGGTCAAGAGACACATCAACTCAATACTCGTAGAATGCCTTGATCCACTGCAATTTGCATATCGCCACAACCGGTCAACAGCAGATACCATCTCCCGGCCCTACACTCATCCCTGGAGCAGTTAAACAGCAAGGACTCTGATGTCATTCATTGACTACAGCTCCACCTTCAACACCATAATCCCAGCCAAGCTCATATGAAAACTCCAAAGTCTAGGATTTGGCTTCTCACTCTGCAACTGGATCCTCAACTTCCTGACCCATAGACCACAATCAATAGGGATAAACAACAATACCTCCTCCATGATAGTCCTCAATACCGCTGCCATGCAAGGCTGCATATTTAGCATCCCTACTATGCTCCCTAAACACACACGACTGCGTGGCAACATTTGGCCTCAACTCCATCTATCGAGTTTGCTAATGACACAACCGTAGTGGTTCAGACCTCGAACAATGATGAGTCAGAGTACAGGAGAGAGATGGTGGCGTGGTGTAACGACATCAATCTCCCCCTCAACTTCAGCAAAACTAAGGACCTGGTCATTGACTTCAGGAAGCGAAGTATCATGCACAACCCAGTCTGCATCAATGGTGCCGAGGTGGAGATGGTTGACAGCTTCAAATTCCTAGGTGTGCACATCACCAACAATCTGCCCTGGTCCACCCATGTGGCGCTCAGACCAAGAAAGTACAACAGCGCCTATACTTACCCAGGAAACTAAGGAAATTCGGCATGTTCGCATTGACTTTTATCAATTTTTACAGATGCACCATAGAAAGTATCCTATCTGGTTGCATCACAGCAAGGCAGCTGGAGATGCAGACAGAGTTAATGGATGGGAGACGGTTCCGCGTAATGGACTGGGCTGTGTTCACTCTTGTTTCTTACGGCCCAAGTCGTAACAACTGGTTTGTGCACAAATCTTGAGTTACCCAAAAAAAAACCTTCAGTACCTGTTACACTATGTTCTGTAGATTTTTGTAACATGAAACAGCTACATTAAGTACCAAGCACTTAGAATCAGCAATGGGAAAAATAAATTAACCATCATCTCACTTGTAAGTAGTGGATAATCCATTTAAATTGTACTGCTGGGCTTGTTCGTCCTCTTGCTTAATGCATGTTCAGTTGTTCGAGGGGAAGAAATGGTATTAGCTGGATCATTGAGCTCAAAAATGGCCCTACAGATTCACATCAATAGTGCCCACCGTGAAAACCTGCTCTGCATCCTTCTGCCGGATGTTCACTTCAAGCACGCAAATGCCATCACCAATACTGTGTTCAGTGTGATTAGCCCTGTAAGTCTGCCGGTGCCAGGGCCAATTTGGTGTTTTAAGGGCACTTGTGGCATCCCAGAATGGATGCTAATGAGCACAACCTTTCACTGACAGGCTCAAGTCCTTGTCAGAAGCGTTCTGTAATCTACCAGGAGAATCGCTAAAGTGACTTGGATAATTTTCACTTCTTCCCTTTGGGGAATGTTTGACCTTTACTCAGCACTTTTCTGCTCCCAGCCCCACCCAGACAACAAGTGGTGTGTTTGAGTACTGAGTATAAACTGGAATCTCTGGAGCAAAATTATGTCCTGCTATGGAAAAGCGCATTTGAGTTCCGATATATTATGCATGGTACTACTATAAACTTGTCTGTTCTCGGTCTCTGGATCGATTTTGATTCTTTCCTATTAATTACAGTACAAAGATGGAAAAAAAGTAAAGCCAAAGCCAAATTATAACAGTGTGGACGTCTCGGAGGTAGAATGGGAAGACACAGATGAGATTGTGAGTTGTTTTGTCTTTTTATTTTTCTTTATATTGTTCCACCTCTATAACTCTGTCTTTGCCTCAGTTTATCTGCTGATGAAACTCGCCTCCATGCTCTTGTTACCATCAAGGTCTATGATAGCAATTTTCTCCTTGCTGGCCTTCCATATTACAGGCATGATCAAACAGCCACATCAAAACCCACTCGATGATGCGACAAGACCGCTAAATCACATGCGAGGCCTCTCACGAGATTCGCAATGCTTGGAACGCCTTGCAAGATCTTACAGAATTTTGCGAGATGACGCGATCTGGATCTCACCCTCGCTGGGATGATCCAGATATAAATGTTTAATGGCTCATTTAAATATGCCGCCGCCCGATTCTCCCGAGGTTCGGGAATGAATGCCCGCTCCGAGGAGACCTCGCATGACACCGTTCAGCACTGGTCCACAGAAACGTGGACCAGGCATAAAGGCACCTGGGGGGGGGGGTGCAGTCTCCCAGGCCGTTGGAGACCCTTGCATGGCCAGGGACAGGGCAGTGTGGCACCCTGGCTCTCCCTCTTGCGCCTAGGCACCTTGGCACTGCCAACATGCCTCAGTAGCACTGCAAGGCTGGCAGGGTCACTACCAGGGTGCCAGGCCTATGACAGGAGGATGGAGGGGTTGTATGAAGGATGGGAGGAGTAGAGCAGGTAAGGAGGGGCCTCTGGAAGGTTGGGGGGTGACTGGGGGGGTCCTGAAGGTGGGGTCCTGTAAGGGGCTTGGGGGCCTGAAGAGGGGGACATTTAAGAAGTATTTAGATGTTAGATGTGCACTTGCGATCCCAGGCATACAAGGCTATGGGCCAAGTGCTGGGAAAGGGGATTAGAATGGTTAGGTGGTTGTGTTTGACGCAATGGGCTGACGGGCCTTTTCTGTGCTGTATGATTTTATGACAACCATGCCTCGTGTAATATTTAGAGGTTTCAGGAACGTGCAAAATTGGCTCTTTGTTACACTCTGAGAGTAGTATACTTGACGGTAATTTTTTTTTTAATGTGCAGCTCAGAACAGCTATGGTGAACGGTGAGACTGGGACAATGTCAATGAATGTGAAAGTACCAGTTGAGGAAGGGGTAAGATGTACATTTATATTTGTCATGTTCTATTTGTGTTGCACTCAATACTTTTTGCCCTTTGGAAACAATAATTAGTTTACTTTCATTCACCAAATAGGTTTTAGTAGGTGCTTTCTTTTATTCAATTCTGTCAAACTACCCTGTCAATTCACAATTCCATACAAAGATATTTCAGAGGCGATATTCTCCCATTCCGGGGTGATGGCCCGATACCGGCGTAAAAAACGGTGCGAAGCACTCCGGCGTCAGGCCAACCGGAAGTTGTGGAATTCTCCACACTTCCGCCGGCTAAGCTGGAGGCAAAGGGGTTGGCGCAGCGCCAGCCAGCGCCGAAGAGACTGCACATGTTAGCGCATGCGCAGAACCGCCGGCATGGCTCTATGCATGCGCAGACCTGCCGTCGTATTCTGGCGCATGCGCAGGGGGCCGGCGTGGAAGGAACGAGTGCCCCCAAGGCACAGGCACGCCTGCAGATAGGTGGGCCCCGATCGTGGGCCAGGCCACCGTGGAGGCCCCCCCGGGGTCGGATTCCCCCGCACCCCCCTAGGACCGCACCAGCCAACTTACCTGCCAGGTCCCGCCGTGTGAGACCATGTTCAATCCACGCTGGCGGGACTGGCCAGAAACCGATGGCCGCTCAGCTCATCGGGGCCCGTAGAATTGCCGGGGGGGGGGGGCGCTGCCAACGGCCCCCGACCGGCGTGGCGTGATCCCCTCCCCCACCCGAAAACCGGCACCGGAGAATACGGCAGCCAGCGGGGGACGAGATTCACGCCGCCCCCAGGGACTTTCTGACCCGGCAGGGTGTCGGAGAATCACACCCCAGGTCTTCCTTCAATTAAGGGTGGATTATGTTTCTCCCAGTTTTGTGGGTGAAGTGCAAACCTTCTCCTTGTCCAACCACAGCACAATTGACATCAAAAAATCAACTTATGAGGAAATTGGGCTACAAACATATAATCGACTGCAAATGATCTCATGCACTAAAAAACCAAACCTGAATATTAAGTTTTTGCATATCAGAAAATCATGTGCAAAAGAGGCAAGTTTGGGAAGACACTGATTTTGGTTCCCACTGCTATGATAGCGAGCATGGGTACTTCACCACATCAAAACAAGCAACACAATAATATGGACTATTGCAAGTGAAGAACAGTCAAAGTGCTAGCATTGAATTCTTCAGTGAAGTGGACTGCACACTTAGCTTTGGTCAAGCTGGTCATGGGGCTTGCGGAGGTGGCACCCACTAGCTTTAGTTACCTCCCTCTGCCGTGCCCTCAGCATGGCACGAGATTTTTTCTTCTCTCTGAGTTAAACAATCCTGCCTTTCTTTCTTTCATCTCCCAACAAAAGATCCACCCCAACGACAGAAAATTGGACACTTCTTCCTGCAGGTGTCTTTACAGCTGCATGCTCTTCTTTGCTGGATTTGTACATGCGACTTTAAGTTACTATAAGACTGTAAATACTGCAGCAGCACATTAGTTACTGCTCCTAATGATGTGAAATTCTGTTTGTAATAATTTGCAGTTGCAGCAAGCCATGCAAGCATAATTTTAATATTATCATCCAACTTTTGGTTCAACCAAGAGTTAATAATAATAATCTTTATTGTCACAAGTAGGCTTACATTAACACTGCAATGAGGTTACTGTGAAAAGCCCCTAGTCGCCACATTTCGACGCCTGTTCGGGTACATAGAGGGAGAATTCAGAATGTCAAATTCACCTAACAGCACGTCTTTCAGGTTAAAATCAATTTCTTATCATTTTTCGTATGCCACAGTGGATTATTATCACTGGCATCTAACCAACATTTAACACTCCACCTTTTTTATTCGTAGATCCCCTACTTTTTCTCCGAACCTTTCTGAACCCACGGGTCACATACATTTTTGGCTGGCAGGCCATCTTAATGCTCTGCTCTCAGACCTCTAGCCATGTTTTTCTGTAACTGCCAAGTTGGTGAGGCAGGTTCGTCAGTTAGTTTCGTCCCCCCCTCTGCTGACATCATGACTTAACAACCCCAGCTATGATTGTGAACTACAGACACATGCTGGCTATCACTTTGTCAGGTACCAGAACAGAGGGCTGCTTCAATATGGTGAGAATCAGGAATAATTGACCGCCATAAGCTCAGAAGATATAGGAGTAGAATTAGACTATTTGGCCCATCGAGTCTGCTTCGCCATTCGATCATGGCTGATATGTTCCTTATCTGTTACCTGCAATGCAAAAGACCAAGAGCTGAATTGCGAAATCAGCCAGAGCATCTCCTCCCTAGAGCACATGACCTCGGAGCAGGAGCAGGCAATTTAGCCTCCTGAGCCTAACACCCTCAATGTGATCATGGCTGATCCCATCCTGGCCTCAACTCCACCGTCCTGTCCATTCTCCATAACCCTTCAACCCATTACCAATTAGAATCTGTTTTAACACCTCCTTAAATTTACTCACTGTCGCTGCATCCACTGCACTCTGGGGTAGCGAATTCCACAGATTCACAGCCCTTTGGGAGAAGTAGTTTCTCCGCAGGTCTTTTTAAAAATTTGCTGTCTTATTCTCGCTTCAGAATGGCTCACAAGAGGAAGCATCTGCTTCATATCTACTTTATCCATACCTTTTAATATCTTGTATACCTCAATGTGATCTCCCCTCATTCTCCTAAACTCTTGAGGCTATAGGCCTAAACTGCTCAATCTTTCCTCTTACGACAAGCCCCCCATCTTCCGAATCAATCTGGCGAACCTCCGCTGAACTGCCTGCACTACATCTTTCCTCAAATAAAGGGACCAAAACTGTGCACAATACTCTAAGTGCGGTCTTATCAATGCTGTGTATAGTTGCAACAACACTTCCTTACCTTTATACTCTATTCCTTTTGCTATAAATGCCAACATTCCATTTGCTCTCCTTATTATCTGCTGCACCTGCATGTTTGTCTTCTGTGACTCATGCACGAGGACACCCAGGTCCCTCTGCATCGGAGCACCCCAAAGTCTCTCCCTATTCAGATCATAAGTTGCCTTCCTATTTTTTTGACCAAAATGCATGATCTCTCACTTATCCACATTAAACTCCACCTGCCACATTTTGGCGCACTCTCCTAAACTATCTGTACCCATTTGTAATGTCCTTATTTCCTCATTGCAACTTGCTGTCCCACCTATTTTTGTGTCATCTGCGAATTTGGCTATCGAACCTTCTATCCCTGTATCCAAGTCGTTAATATAGATTGTAAATCGCTGGGACCCAAGGACCGAACCCTGTGGCATCCTATTAGTTCCATCATGGTGCTTTCAGCAGAACAGATCTTTCTAAAATGTCCAGACATCCAAAGTTTTTTCCATCTTTAGGGTGACATTGATGGTATCAGCCTAATAAATGAGCTGTCTCCTTGCTGTTTATTTAGTGGTGCTTTAGGAGCTTAAAATGTAACAGAGCAATTGCTGGAAATTGATTATCAGTAGAGGTTGAGACAACTGGCTCTATTTACAGAGGGTATCCTCTAACATTTGTGACATTGTGTGGGGTATGAAGTAACTGTCACCAGGTTGTAACGGAATCAGCTGATTGATTTTGATATTTAATTGCGATTGGTGGAAGTTACTTTGACATGTAGTGCATGAGATGGGACCATTACATTAAAGTACCTGTTTAGATCTGTTGCAGGTACTTGGCAGCCTTCAACCTCAAAGTCATTCAATGCCCTTCCATGAGGCAGTCAAGTGTAATTATACATTGCAAGAGTCAAATCCAGTATCCATACAGTGTGAGTGGAAAGGGACAGGATTGTCGGTCTGGGTCTGAAATGGTTTGACTACGAATCCATTATCCATTTGTTGTTTTGGAGTTTATAACACCATTCCAGCATATATAGAATACATTTTTTTATTAGTGGGCTGGTGTTACGTGCAGATCAATCTGGGTAGGATGGCTGGTTATTTTCCCTGAAGGACATTGGGGGATTTTCCCAAAAATTGACAGCTTTCATTTCCATTTTCTTGTGCAAGTCTACAAATTAGAAGATTGATTACATTAAATTTCACAACTTTCCCAGGTGGGATTCAACTCACAACCACTTCTCATCCAGTACCCAAATCACAAGAACACGATACCCATTGCTGACTAGCATGCCAAATGTTGATGTATCATGCTAATACAGCCCGTACCATTGCATGTGCATGGAAAGTTGGTGTTGCTTGAATGCCAAATTGACACCATTTACCTCAACTGCAAGGTGGATTGTCATGAGTTGATCGACAGAACGCATGTAAATTGTGGTTTAGGATTGACGGGACTTATCTCACCAGTGTGAGTGATGTTGTAATTTTAGCTGCGTACATTATTCATTTTGTACGTTAGCTAGGCAAGGATAAAAAGATCTAACGCTCGATACACATGTCAAGTCATCTGCATATTGTGAAGGTGCAGTTTTGCAAAGCTTTCTGTATATGTCCCCATATATAAAGTGCATGTGTACCATCAATTCTCTGCAAGAATATTTCATTACTACTAATTTTAAAACTGTTTTCTCTTTTTGAACTTACAGAAACGTGTCTTGTTTCTAACCAATGACTATTTCTACACACACATTGATGACACACCTTTCAGGTGACATTCAGTTTCCCTCTTTGTGCTTCTGTTAATTTCTTTAAAAAATGGTACCTTATGAAATGAAACGATACACAGCTGGTGATCTGTAGAAAGTAATTTTATTCAAATGGGTGAAACAATGGAAAATGAAGAACAAATAAGAAAGTTACTTGCATTGTATTTCCTCCCAGGCATATCTAACATATTTTCAATTTATAAATAAAGTTACAATTTTAGCTTAAGCTGGCTAGAGAAATGAAAATAATGTGGGTCCATCACTGACTAAGGTGGTGTGCCATTGAGGTACTGTTTTAAGATGACATAGAGTTGTTTCTCCTACTTTTCAGCTCTGCTCCAACCTCATAACCCTGACCTGTTGAACTTGCATGGAGAACTTCCTCCTGGCAGGTGCCTTATGATCAAGAGGGAGCTCTCCATGGAAAATCATAGCAGTTCAGCAATGAGATCTTCTGAAAAGGCGGGAAGGCAGGTTACTGGGTCAAAGAAGTCCCAAGGTGTCCAACCAAATGTTAATTGATGGCTTCAGCCTGAACCAGGTGGTAGGAAATTGGGCTGAAATGGGGGCGATAAGGCACCTGTATACTCTCTTCCTTCATTAAAGAAATTCAAGACCTTACCACGGCTGCCATCTTTCACCAGTGAGCTTTGGTTTTCAACAATTGGAGGTCTGGAAGGAAAACTGTGAAGCCTGGCCCCATATCCTGGCTTTCATTTATCTACAGCAGATAAGATCTAGCAGATAGTGGTCAAAGGGAGGTGGGGGTCGCAGCCAAGGAAGGAATTTGAGCTTGGGGGTGAGGAGGTGATGATAAGTCTCTAATCAAGTCTTTCTTTCTGCTTTGACCTCTTATATTCTCCTGATATAAGAATCCTAGGCACAAGGCCTAATGCCAATCTAGCTTTATCAAATGTCGCTCAAAAGAAACATTTTATCACAAAGAGAAAAGAAATGTGGTCAGTAAGATGGGAATAGCCCACTGTCTCAATTCTGTGTGTACAGGCACAGACCCAGAACTGCTTTTCCAGGGAATTCTCAAATCCCAAAGGCAGAGAGTTTGAGTACATCAGCATTTTCAAAGCAAAAAAATTATTTATTTTAGTCAGCTGAATATCTGACATGTGTAGAAGGCCATTATCCATGGGGCAAGATTTTCCAGTCTCGCCTGCCGGCAGTATCTTGTGGTCCCATCAAAGTTATTCGACTTTTGGCTGGCTTGCCGTATTCATCGTGGTTGAGTCTGCCGTTCCAGGGCCGGAAAATCCCAGCCAATGTTTAAGACTCCATAACCAAAACTACAAAAAAAAAATCTATCCGAGTGGAAGCTGTTTGCTTCTATATTATACATTCTTTCTCATAGGAACATACATTGAGGGTACAGATTTTGTGAAGAGTTTCTGTCCTTTTCTGTGTAGCTCCTGGTAACTGTGCATTCTACTAAACCATGGACGGGGTTCTCTAGCCTTCCACCTGTTCTCGGTGGCAGGAGACGGTGCGCTGCCCACCGGCGGCGGAATCTTCTGGTCCCGCCTTAGCAATGGGATTTCCCATTGATTCTACCGTTCGCCGTCGGTGTGCACTGTCAGCAGGACCGGAAGATCCCACTGATGTGAACGGCCAGAGAATTCCGGGCCATGTATTTTCACTCATTTCAGTTTCCTTGGACCTAAGCTCTGCAATTCCTTCCCTACACTTCTTCATTTCTCTACCTCACTTTCCTTCAGCCAATCCTTAGAATCTATCTCTTTGACTAAGCTTTGGATATCTGACTCAAAATGTCCTCATGTGGTTTGGTAACATATTTTGACTTATAATTCTCCTGTGAAGTCTGTTGGGACAGTTTATTACATTAAAGGCACCATATAAGTACAAGTTATTGCTGTTGTTGTTCTCCCGGCGCTATAATCAGGAAAATCAAAATGCTCCCAATGGAGAGATTGAGAGAGTGATGCTTCAGAGACCATGCCCTGAAAGGGCATTTGTAACCATAGAATTCAATTGGATTGTGCCATGATTATGTTTGGCAAATACTGCAATGATTTCCCATTGCCTACTGCAGCGTGGCTGACCAGGAAACTCTTCCACTCTTATCTCTTGCCATCAGACATATTGGAAGGATTTACAGGCTGTAAATCAACCTATTTGGCCACATTATGAACGCACCTTTCATAGCCATCAAGCAGGTCTTGTCTAGCCAGTGGTTTATTTCAAAGTATTTTCTGCATACTCTGTGTACAAAGAGAAACATACACAGCTCATAATAATGGCACTTACAGGTTTGATTGAATATTTCTATCTATACTTACACTATCATGTTTATAATTCAATGATTTTCTTTTCAGCCTGTGTATTGTTCTTACGAGAGGACACGGTGAATCTCTATTCATTGGAAATGTATCTGTGGAAGAAGGTAGGAATACATTGCTTGATTCTAGTGAATTAACATTGTATCATGTGCCATGAGCATCCAGAGACCTGTTGCAGAGATTACGATATTGAAAAACAGTAAATTGAATCAGTGACTCAACATTATATTCGGCCCAGCAAAGTGGAGTTCTTCCAATGGTTATTTACATATGGAATAAGTAAATCATGGGAAAAATGGTACCTACCCATGAGATTGATTTCAGTAAGTCTAGATACCCTCTCTGCCTCCCACATCTGAATCCAATGGCAAAACAAATTTGAGATGAAGGCCTGCATTAATAGGTGTATCCAGATCAGAGAGCTGAGTTTGCAACAAAGCCTTGCTACCATGCCCAGAGAGCTAGAGAGTTAGCATATTTCCTCAGTCCTGCAACTGCACTGAGGAGATGGGTGTCTGAAAATCATGGCTTACCCATACCTAATTTAGCTCATAGCTTCTTGAGGTGCGGTTGTTGCAACTTACAAGCAACTACCTGGAGCCATAGGTAAGAGTTGTGTCCGCAGAAAAGAACAAAGATTGGGGGCTACCTTAGATGCGGGTGGCAAATAATGAAAGCTTTCTTCCTATCAGTCTAGGCTGAAGTTGAACTCCGCTAGATGAAATGAAAAGGTAGTGTATCCAAATACTTAATTCCATTGGTTTCGATAGTTATTATGTTATATGACTGATGCTGCTTTTTAAATGTTAAATGGTCATTCTTAACAAATTGCTATGTCCTTTGAAGTCAATGAGAGATAGAACCAGAGACTCTGGCCCTGAGGTTGAAGATGTGCTGATGAAACACTGTTGTTATCCTTTTTATTAACTGTCCTGCATACTGCATATATCTTTCCTCACAAGCCCGATTGTAGTCGCCTTCAAAAGTGGCATACGCAGAAAATGCCTTGCCCACTGCAATTGCAGGAGTGACTTACTGTAGTTCATAAGTTCATCCCATTTGAGCAGGAATTTCTGCAAATATGAAGACAAGAGTTCCCAAAGAAGGCCGGGAATAGCCAAAGAAGCTTCCCGCAAAATCCATTGTCGATTCTCCTGCAAATACTGACATACAAGCATCTGCAGCACCATGCTACCCAAGACAGCTCGACAATGAGCATACCAAATTCCTAACTTTACATGTATGGCAGAGAGAGGATTGATTCGTGGATCCCTCCCAGCTGTTCACCTGGTACTACATCACTGTATCTCGCCAGTGCCATCAACGTCAGGAGATATATGTAGTAAGTAGGAAAACAGAACCCTGGGCGACATGCCAAGTACAAGTGAACATGAGTGTAGTGGAAGAACAAGAAGCATATCAGCAGAGAGCTAAATTCCATCTTTCCTTGGGAACAGCCAGATGTGCTAGTTGATAACAGAGCTTGAGATCATCAGGCCCAGTGGCAGAAGTTCCTAGGTTAGCGTTGAGGATTCTATATCCCACAAAAGTGTGCAGCTCAAGAGAGATTTAAATTGTAGCCTCCCACAGCAGCGACCGTTTTACCAACGTTTTCATCTGAACTGAATGCTCAGACTTCTCCCTTACATGCCTGTTGCCTCATCCCAGATCAGCTTAGTTGACTGGAGGGAGATGTTAATAGGGACTTTAGAACAATATCATTGTTGTAAGAGGATCTTCTCCTCTGCTAAACCAATGCACATCTTTCTACAACTCCATTTGGTTCAGTAGAGCTGTATTGTTCAGTTCCCTTCATAAACCACACCCTTCCCCAAACAAAGCCAGAGTATCTCTATTATCTTCAGAGTCTTGCAAATATATCTCCTTGGCTCCATCCTGTTCCATTCGCTTATCTGTAATCTTTTGTGCACATTATAACATCTACATAACTATGATAACGTACTCTCAACCTTGCCCCAATAAAGTTGGGAGTTGTTCATAGTCCTTTTAAAAAATGAACTTGAAGTAATTTTGAATCACTAATTAATTTTCGTTTTAAATTTCAGGGTTGCATGACATAGTCCAGCCTGACTTGACAATTGCAAATGAATGGTAAGATGGTATTGACTATATGCTGTAAGACCCAAATTTGTACAATGAGAATTCGGCCAAGAAGGCTGCCGTTCTATTGTTTATTTGTTAATGGTACACATGTTCTCAGTAGGAAAAGAAAAGAGAGACTTGCATTTTCAGAGAACATTTCACAAGCTCAGGATGTTCTGAAATGTTTTAACGTAATGTAGGAAATACAGCAACCAATTTACACACAGCAAGCACCCACATACTGCAATATGATAATGACCAGATCAATGTTTTTAAATGTTGACTGAGTATTATTTAAATGGCGAAAAACTGCAGGAAGCTGCAACACAAAGGGACTTGGGGTACCTAATAATAATAATTTTTATTATTGTCACAAGTAGGCTTACATTAACACTGCAATGAAGTTACTGTGAAAATCCACAAGTCGCCACACTCCGGCGCCTGTTCGGGTACACAGAGGGAGAATTCAGAATGTCCAAATTTCCTAACAGCATGTCTTTTGGGTCTTGTTGGAGGATACCGGAGCACCCGGAGGAAACCCACGGAGAACATGCAGACTCCGCACAGACAGTGACCCTGGTGCTGTGAAGCAACAGTGATAACCACTGTGCTACCATGCCGTCCTTGTGCACGTAGCACAAAAGCTAGCACACAGGTGCAGCAGGTAATCAGGAAGGCTAATGAAATGTTGGCCCTTATTTCAAGAGGATTGGAGTATCAGAGTAGGGAAGTCTTGCTGCAACCGTGAGACCAGAGCAAGATTCAAAAACAGAGTCCCATTTCTGGTGCGTTAAGCGTTAAGACCCCGCTATGCAATAACACTTTGCTGTTTTTTTTACCTCAGCGGGGAATACCTACAGGTATGGACAAACATGACCCTGAAATGGTGGAACTCACAGTAGGCCAAGGGGGTAACTCCTGGAGAGTTGCCCCAAAGCCTACCCAAGGTCCATCCTCCCTGCCCCACAATTGAAGGCCTTCCAACCCAACACTCGCCAAACCCCCATCACCAGCCCCCCCAAAACCCCCTAATTAAGGAGACCCCCCTGAGTCCCCATAAATAAAGAGACCCCCCCCCAGAGACTCTTAAATAAGGAGGCCCCCCACGTCTCCTAAAATAGTGACCCCCAGAGACCCCCTAAATAAAGACCCCTCAGAGGCCCCCTGAATAAAGAGATCCTTGTCTAGAATTCCCCAGGAAAGAGACCTCTGTCTGGAAGCTAGAGGACAGTTCAGAATGTGGCAGTGAAATAAAGTATTGTCGTAACATTCACCTGGGCAATAAACCTCCTGGCTCAGCCACAGGAGCACGACATGTCAATTCTTGGAAACGCCCTCAGATCCTTGAGCTGCAAGCCATTCATTAATTTCCCTTACTAGGCTGTGATTGAGAGCTTCCAAACACGCACAGCTGTCAGCTTTGCTCTATTCAACTTCCTTCACAGGTGAGTAACTCTGAAGTGCTCTAACCACAATATTTATAAACATCAAGCTTTGATACACAGGTTCTGGACCACTCAAAACAGCGTTAAGCGCTGTCAATTTCCAGTCCACCACTTCAAAATCGCTCAAGCATGAAGGAAGATGATTGGACATCACTTCCTTGCGATGCGGGAGGTGGCCAGCCACGGGACCTCACTATTGGGCTGCCCACTCAAAATGGTGGCCCGATAGTGGGATTCCCCAGGGAATCCCTCAAAATACTCCCCATACATAAATTTGCATGCCGAAGGTAGGGAATCACTTCCTGCTGGGAGTGCAAATCATGTGCAGTTCACCTCCGGTGGGAGTAGATTCCCCATTTGGGAGACTATGGGCGGGATTCTCCATAGCCCGATGCCGAAATTGGGATTGGCGATTGGGTGGAGAATGGCTTACGACGCTGGATTCGGGGCAGGCGCCAGGGGGCTGCTGCTAGGGCTGGGGTGAATGGTGGATGATGGCCAGGGGGTGGGCTGTGGAGTCAGGGTGGACGGGTTAGGGTCCCACACAGCCGGCGCCATGTTTTCCAGCCCGACCGGTGCAGCTCGTCAGCCCTGCGCATGCATGGCCCGGGATGTGCCGATTCTCTGGCATTTTTCCGCGCAATCCACGGGTGTTCTATGTGGCGCCGGTGTTAGCCCCTCACTGGTACCGGAATTGGTGAGGGGTTCGTGCCTATTTTCCCATCGTGAATCACCCGCGGATTCTCCGTGGGGCCAGCACTTAGCCTCAGGAATGGAGAATTCCACCCTATGTTTTCCTGCCAGAGGAGAATTGCACCCGATTTATGATCTCCCTGAGAGCGCAAACTATGATGCAATTCCATATTCCTTGCCATGTCAATTTATGGGTAATTCCCGAGGGAATCGTGCTATCGGTCCATCATTTTGAGCGGGCGACTCTTGCACAATGCTGCGACCGACCATCCCCCCCCATCCCCTCAGCAACCCCCCCCCCACCCTCGATTGCCTGGGTGCGCCCCCTACCCAACGGGCGACCCAACTCAGTCCCCCCCCCCCCCCCGCGCCCCGGGACCCCTGTAATAGGGAGGCGACCCCAATGAACCCTTTAATAGGGAGATTACCCTGGCAGGAGTTCACGACGCTCGAAACAACTTGCAAGATTCAACAGAATTCCATGAGACGTCAGGAGTTTGAACTCGCCCTCACAAATTTAAATGTGTCACATGTGGACCAATCATAGCGGCACCTGGGGTGGGTCTCCCAGGCCATTGGAGACCCCGGGTGGTCGGGAACAGGGCAGGGTGGCACTTTGGCACCTTGGCACTGCCAGGGTGCCAGGGCACTTCCAGGGTGTCAGGATGGCAGCGCCAGGGTGCCTAGGTGCCAGGTTGGCACTGCCAGTGATTGTACCGGGGGGGGTGGGGAGGGAGGCCTTGCCTGGTAGGCGGGGGATTCCCGGTGGCCTCCCCAAGGTTTGAGGGGGTTAGTGTGGGTCAAAAATGAGAGGGGAACCTAATGGCTGGGTGGGGGGAAAGATTGGGGCAGCCAGACAGAATGGTGCCCTGATCTACGAGGAGTCTTTCCTCTCGCCAGCAAGAAATCCCTCTAAGTGCCATCTCGGTTGAGAGATTCTCCCCGAGGCCCCCCAAAAATTGCAAAGTGCCATTGAATAGAGAGATGTTTTTCAGTGTTGCAGCACCGAGAAGCACCTCGCTAAACGTGCCGTTCAGCGAACTTTGATTCAAGTCCGCTGAATTGCCCCCTATGTTTTCAAAACTAGAGGGAACTGAATTTTCAAGGGTGTTTGGTATTTTGAAAGGATAGACAGAAGAAAAAGGAGGTGGGGTATCTGCCCTATATTTAAAACAAATACTCCAATATAATTATGATTTTATACATCAATTTATTGCTGAGATATCTTATTTGAAGTTATCTGATGCTGTAATGTATATTTTTAGAACTTCACAGATTTGAAAGATCATACTTCAGTGAAAAATTGTAGCTGTAACTGATGGGGTCTTTGCTTAACCCTTCTGGCAGGATTTATTGTGTAACCGACATTGATTCAGCCCACCGCAAGCTGTCTCAAAAAGCAGCTGTAATTCGCTATCTTTCTGGAGAGGATCCAGATCTGGAATGTGAGTACAATAAAACTTCAACCTATTTATTTATCGAGTGCGACTTGACAGATTAAGCATCTGGGAGTTTGGGGAGTGAGGGAGTGCGTGAAGTGAGGAATGGAGGTCATGTCTGACAAATCTGTTAGAGTTCTTTGAGGAGGTAACAAGGAAGTTAGATAAAGGAGGACCAGTGAGCGTGATTTATTTAGATTTCCAGAAGGCCTTTGATAAGGTGCCGCATAGGAGGCTGTTAAATAAGTTAAGAGCCCATGGTGTTAAGGGTAAGATACTGACATGGGTATAGGATTGGCTGACTGGCAGAAGGCAGAGAGTGAGGATAAAGGGATCTTTTTCAGGATGGCAGCCAGTGACTAGTGGTGTGCCTCAGGGGTCTGTGCTGGGACCACAACTTTTCACAATATACATTAACGATCTGGAAGAAGGAACTGAACGCACTGTTGCTAAGTTTGCAGATGATACAAAGATATCTAGAGAGACAGGTAATATTGAGGAAGCAGTGGGGGGACTGCAGAAGGACGTGCACAGGCGAGGAGAGTGGGCAAAGAAGTGGCAGGTGGAATACAATGTGGAAAAGTGTGAGGTTATGCACTTTGGAAGGAGGAATGAAGGCATAGACTATTTTCTAAATGGGGAAATGCTTAGGAAATCAGAAGCACAAAGGGACTTGGGAATCCTTGTTCACGATTCTCTTAAGGTTAACGTGCAGGTTCAGTCGGCAGTTAGGAAGGCAAATGCAATATTAGCATTCATGTCGAGAGGGCTAGAATACAAGAGCAGGGATGTACTTCTGAGGCTGTGTAAGGCTCTGGTAAGGCATGCCCCATTTGGAGTATTGTGAGCAGTTTTGGGTCCCATATCTAAGGAAGAGTGTGCTGGTCTTGGAAAGAGTCCAGAGGAGGTTCACAAGAATGATCCCTGCAATGAAGAGCTTGTCGTATGAGGAGCGGTTGAGGACTCTGCATCTGTACTCATTGGAGGATGAGGGAGAATCTCATTTAAACTTACAGGATACTGCGAGGCCTTGATAGAGTGAACATGGAGAGGATGTTTCCTCTGGTTCTAGTTTTTCCTACAAGTGGAAACATCCTCTCCATGTTCCACTGAGCATAGGAATAGGAGGATTGGGCGATTGAACATGTGGCTGGAGAATTGGCGTAGGAAGGAGGGCATCAGATTTCTGAGGCATTTGGGACTGGTTCTTGGGCAGGTGGAACCTGTACAAGATGGATGTGTTGCATCCTAGCAGAACTGGGACTAGCATCCTTGCCATTAGGTTCATCTAACTATGCTCGGCAGGTTTGAGGCCGCAGTCTCCTGGCTCCGGGGAGTCGACGGCCGCCTGGGCCCGATTAGTATTGGTCTCACAAGTGGAGACCAGGCATGATGGCCAATCCGGGGTACTAGGAGGCCATTGGAGCCACCTGGTTGGTCGCGCAAATGCGGGGCAGTGCCATGGCATTGCCCCGGCACCCTGGCAGTGCCAACTTGACACTGATAATGATAAAGAAACTGATAGGGCAAGGGGAAAGAGGGTATGAATGCAAGCTAGTGAGAAACATAAAGGCAGAGTGTAAAATTTCCTTCAGTATGTGAAAAGGAAAACATTAGCAAGAACAAAGGTAGGCCCATTGCAGGCAGAGTTAGGAGAATTTATAATGGATTATGGGGAAATGGCAGAGAAACTAAACAATTACATTGTGTCTATCTTCACAAAGGAAGATACAGAAAATCTCCCAAAATTACGAGTAAACCAAGGGACTTGTGAAAGTGAGGAACTGAAATAAATTAGTAATAATAAAGAGGTAGTACTCGAAAACTAATTGAATTGAAAGTTGATAAATCCCTTGGACCTGATGAGCTATATCCTAGAGTATTGAAGGAAGTGGCTTTGGTTAATGAATGCATTGGTGATTATCTTTCAAAATTCTATAGATTCTGGAAAGTCCCTGCAGATTGGAATGTAGCAAATGGAACCCAACTATTTAAGAAGGGGGGGGGGGGCATAGCAAATGGTGAACCACAGACTTGTTAGTTTGAGGTCAGTGGTCGGGTTAATGTCAGAACTTATTATAAAGATATGGTAACTGGACACTTAGAAAATAATAATCTGATTGGGTAGCATCAATATAGATTTATGAAAAGGAATTTGTGTTTGGGGATTTTTGAGGTTGTTACTTGTAGCAAAGATAAAGGATAACCAGTGGATGTGGTGCATTTGGATTTTCAGAAGGCTCTTGATATGGTCCCACACAGGAGGTTACTAAAGAAAATTAGAGTGCATTGGATCGGAGGTACTATATCAGTATGTATTGAGAAATGGTCTACAGACAGAAAACAGAGTAGGAATAAACAGGTAATTTTCAGGGTGGTAGGCTGTTACTAGTGGGGTACCGCAAGGACCAGTGCTTGGGCCACAGCTGTTCACAATCTATATAAATGATTTGGATGTGGGGACCAAATGTATTACTGCAAAATTTGCTGGTGACACAAAGCTAGGTGAGAGTGTAAGTTACAGAAAGAATGCAAGGAGGCTTCAAGGGGAATGCACAGGCCAAGTGAATGGGCAAGAGTGTGTCAGATAGAATATAATGTGAATAAAGATGAAGTTATGTACTGTAGTAGTCTGTATTAGGGGTATTACGGTACCTAGGTTGGAGGTACCTGATACTATAAGATCATTGGTGTTGGAAGTACCTGATACTGTAAGATGATTGGTGGAGCCTGCCTGCTGGTTCCACCCAGAAAGGCGGAGTATAAGAGTCTGTGTTTCCCTAGCTGCTGCATTCTGTACCTGTGCTGCTGGGGGAAACATCTAGTTCAATAAAGCCTTCAATTGTCCTACAATCTCGCTTCGGGAGTTATTGATCATGCATCAATTTATTGAACTAAATGTGAAGAATGGAGCACCACATCAAGCCGGAATGTCTACAACTTAGACCCCACACGGCAAACTCAGCGGCGACCTTTAAACACTGGCTGGCGTGTTTCAACGGATACATCAGGACGGCCACGACTACACCCATGGAGGACCAGAAACTGCAAGTTCTCCACTCAAGGGTGAACCCAAAAATCTACATGCTCATCGAGGTCGCGGACGGTTTCGAGGCCGCGATGACCCTGTTAAAAGGATACTACATTCGCCCAGTAAATCAGGTTTACGCCCGACATCTCCTACCTACCAGACAACAAATTCCGGGGGAATCGCTAGACGAATTCTACCGCGCATTGCTAGTACTAGGTAGGAACTATGACTGTCCACAGGTTTCAGCCAACAGCCACACCGAACTTTTAATCCGGGATGCCTTCATTGCAGGTATGCTGTCCTCGCAGATCCGCCAGCGGCTGCTGGAAAAAGAGACTCTGGGTCTCAAGGAGGCACAGGTACTTGCAAGCTCCTTAGACGTAGCCTCACGCAACGCCCGAGCATACATCCCTGACCGCGGGGTATCCCCATGGGCAGCGTGGACCTCACCCACAGCTGATCCCGACTCATCCCCCAACCCCACACAAGCTTGTGCCACGCGACTGTCAGGCAACCCCGAGGGGGGCCCCCGATGCTATTTTTGCGGTCATGTCAAGCACCCCCGGCAATGGTGCCTGGCCTGTTCCGCAACATGCAAGGGCTGTGGGAAGAAGGGGCATTTCGTGGCAGTACGCCAGGCCCGATCGGTCGCCGCTGTCTCCGCAGGCGAACCGTGGCCGCAGCCATTCCCCTCCTCGCAGGCCACGTGCGGCCTGTGGGCGCCGCCATCTTTGGTCACGCGAGCCACGTACGGACCCTGGGCACTGCCATCTTGTCCCCCAGAGGCCATGTGCAACTCATGGGTGCCGCCATCTTGCCCACCCACTGCCATGTGCGACCTGTGGGTGCCGCCACCTTGGCTGAAGTCTCAAGACCCCGACTCGGATGACCGCACACCGCCCAAGGAGATCCATCAGCTTCTGCCACGACTCGCCTCGGTGACACTGGACCAGTCTCAGCCCCGAACTGTTTCGACTGCTACGACGACAGTACTCATCAACAGACACAAGACATCCTGCCTGATCGACTCTGGGATCACGGAGAGCTTTATCCACCCCAACACGGTAAGGCGCTGCTCCCTCACTATACACCCAGTTAACCAGAAAATCGCCCTGGCCTCCGGGTCTCATTCTGTGGAGATCAAGGGGTACTGCATAACTAACCTCACAGTCCAGGGAAGAGAGTTTAACAATTTCCGACTCTACGTCCTCCCTCACCTCTGCGCTGCCACACTCCTGGGACTGGACTTCCAATATAACCTCCAGAGCTTAACTTTTAAATTCGGCGGCCCTATACCCCCTCTCACTGTCTGCAGCCTTGCAACCCTCAAGGTCGACTCACCTTCCCTGTTTGCAAACCTCATCCCCGATTGCAAACCCGCCGCCACCAGGAGCAGACGGTACAGTGCCCAGGACCGGACCTTCATCAGGTCGGAAGTCCAGCGGTTACTGAAGAAAGGTATTAACAAAGCTAGCAACAGCCCCTGGAGAGCTCAAGTGGTGATTGTAAAGACCAGGGAGAAGCACAGGATGGTCATCGATTACAGCCAAACCATCAATAGGTATACGCAGCTCGACGCGTACCCTCTCCCCCGCATATCTGATTTTGTCAATCAGATTGCACAATACAAGTGGCGTCATTCTCCGACCCCCCGCCGGGTTGGAGAATCGCCGGGGGCTGCCGTGAATCCCGCCCCCGCCGGTTGCCGAAGTCTCCGGTACCGGATATTCGGCGGGGGCGGGAATCGGGCCGCGCTGGTTGGCGGGCCCCCCCCCCCGCTCGATTCTCCGGCCCGGATGGGCCGAAGTCCCGCCGATAAATTGCCTGTCCCGCCGGCGTAAATTAAAGTACCTATTTACCGGCGGGACAAGGCGGCGTGGGCGGGCTCTGGGGTCCTGGGCGGGGGCGCGGGGCGATCTGGCCCCGGGGGGGGTGCCCCCACGGTGGCCTGGCCCGCGATCGGGGCCCACCGATCCGCGGGCAGGCCTGTGCCGTGGGGGCACTCTTTCCGTTCCGCCTCCGCAACGGTCTCCACCATGGCGGAGGCGGAAGAGACTCTCCCCACTGCGCATGCGCGGGAAACTGTCAGCGGCCGCTGACGCTCCCGCGCATGCTCCGCCCCGACATGTCATTTCCGCGCCAGCTGGCAGGGCAACAAAGGCCGTTTCCGCCAGCTGGCGGGGCGGGAATCCCTCCGGCGCCGGCCTAGCCCCTCAATGTTGGGGCTCAGCCCCCAAAGATGCGGAGCGTTCCGCACCTTTGGGGCGGCGCGATGCCTGTCTGATTGGAGCCGTTTTGAGCGCCAGTCGGCGGACATCGCGTCGTTTGGGGAGAATTGCGCCCAAGGTCTTTTCCATGGTTGACCTCAAATCCGCCCACCACCAGTTCCCCATTCGCCCGGACGACCGCACGTACACTGCATTCGAAGCAGATGGGCGGCTTTACCACTTCCTAAGGGTTTCCTTCGGTGTCACAAATGGGGTCTCGGTCTTCCAACGGTAGATGGACCGAATGGTTGACCGGTATGGTTTGCGGGTCACGTTTCCGTACCTCGAAAACATCACCATCTGCGGCCACAACCAGCAGGACCACGACACCAACCTCCGCAAATTCCTCCATACCGCCCAGTCTCCTTAACCTGACCTATAACAAGGAGAAATGCATGTTCAGCAACGATCGTCTAGCCATCCTTGGCTACGTAGTGCACGGTGCATAGGCCCCGATCTCGAACGCATGCGTCCCCTCATGGAGTTTCCCCTCCTTCACTGCTCCAAGCCCCTGAAGCGTTGCCTGGGGTTTTTCTCATATTACGCCCAATGGGTCCCCAATTATGCGGACAAGGCCCGCCCACTAATCCAATCCATGGCTTTCCCCCTGTCGGCAGAGGCCTGCCAGGCCTTCAGTCGCATAAAGGCAGACATCGCAAAGGCCACGATGCACGCAATCGATGAGTCCCTTCCCTTCCAGGTCGAATACGACGCAACCGACGTAGCTCTGGCGGCCACCCTCAACCAGGCGGGCAGGCCCCTGGCCTTCTTCTCACGCACCCTCCATGCTTCCGAAATCCGTCATTCCTCCGTTGAAAAGGAGGCCCAAGCCATAGTAGAAGCTTTGGAGGCACTACCTGGCCGGCTGGAGATTCACGCTCTTCACTGACCAATGGTCGGTAGCTTTCCTGTTCGATAATGCACAGCGGGGCAAGATAAAGAACGATAAGATCTTACGGTGGAGGATCAAGCTCTCCACCTACAACTACAAGATCTTGTATCGTCCCGGGAAGCTCAACGAGCCTCCTGATGCCCTATCCCGCGGCATATGTGCCAATGCACATGTGGACCGACTCCGGACCCTTCACAATAACCTCTGCCACCCGGGGGTCACTCGTTTCTTCCATTTTATCAAAACCCGCAACCTGCCCTACTCCATCGAGGAGGTCAGGACCGTCACCAGGAACTGCCAAATCTGCGCGGAGTGCAAGCCGCACTTCTACCGGCCAGAGAAAGCGCACCTGGTGAAGGCTTCCCGCCCCTTTGAATGCCTCAGCATCGACTTCAAAGCACCCCTCAACCGACCGCAACACGTACTTCTTGAATGTGATTGATGAGTACTCCCAGTTCCCGTTCGCCATCCCCTGTCTCAACATGACCGCTGCCACCGTCATTAAAGCCCTCCACAGCATCTTTACCCTGTTCGGTTTCCCCGCCTGAGTCCACAGCGATAGGGGGTCCTCCTTCATGAACTAATAGCTGCGTCAATTCCTGCTCAGCAAAGGCATTGCCTCAAGCAGGACAACCAGCTACAACACCCGGGGAAACGGGCAGGTGGAGAGGAAGAACGGAACGGTCTGGAAGACCATCCTACTGGCCCGACGATCCAAGAATCTCCCAGTCTCCCGCTGGCAGGAGGTCCTCCCCGATGCACTCCACTCCATTTGATCACTACTGTGTACCACGACCAACGAAACACCTAATGAACGCCTCCTTGTCTTCCCTAGGAAGTCCTCCTCCGGGACCTCGCTCCCAACCTGGCTGGCAGCTCCTGGACCCATCCTGCTCCGCAACACGTGCGGGCGCACAAGTCGGACCCTAGGTCGAGAGGGTACATCTCCTTCATGCTAACCCTCAGTATGCCTATGTGGCGTACCCCGACGGCCGACAGGATACGGTCTCCCTCCGGGACCTGGCACCCGCTGGATCCCCACCCACACTCCCCTCACCAACCCCACCCACCCTCCCACCGACGCACCCCACTGCTGCCCCTTTCACAGGGGGATCGGTCCTTCCACTGCTCCCACCTAGGGGCGATGAAGCTGAAGACGCCACGCTCCCGGAGTCACGGATGCCCGAGCCGGCACCTGCATCACCACCGAGACTGCGATGATCACAGAGGACAACCAGAGCCCCCGATCGACTAATAGCTTCATTATGAAATGTATCTGTAAATAAATACCTGTAAATAATTTGTGTGACATGTAAAAAGGCAGAACACTGTACCACCGACGGGTACCGCCATAACCTCTACCACTGTACAACGCAAGACCACCACCGCTGCCGGACTCTTTTTTAACAGGGGGTGAATGTGGTAGTCCGTATTAGGGGTATTACGGTACCTAGGTTGGAGGTACCTGCTACTGTAAGATCATTGGTGTTGGAGGTACCTGATACTGTAAGATCATTGGTGGAGCCTGTCTGCTGGTTCCGCCCAGAAAGGCGGAGTATAAGAGTCTGTGTTTCCCTAGCTGCCGCATTCTGTACCTGCGCTGCTGGGGGAAACATCTAGTTCAATAAAGCCTTCAATTGTCCTACAATCTCGCTTTGGGAGTTATTGATCGTGCACCATGGACTTTGGTTAAAAAAAGCAGACAGGCAAAGTATTTCTTAAATGATGGAAGTATTGATACTAAAAAGGATCAGGGTATCCTTGTTCATAAGTCACTAATGCTTGCATGCAGGTGCAGCAAGCAATTAAGAAGGAAAATGATTTGTTGGC